>NC_029789.2:90316751-90325804 GCF_000816755.2 Arachis ipaensis
ACTAAAAGTGAACATTGAACCGTCACTCAACGAAGGCAATAATCATTCTCCCATCAAACTCACTAACAATTCTTTTCTTGTTTTAGGTACTAACGCCATGGATGCTCCGAGGAGAGTTACTATCAAGGAAGCGGGTGCACCGGATTATGTCCTTCAACCCCTTCATGCAAACTTTGAACTCAAGACCGCTTTGATCAACCTCCTACCCAAATTTCATGGGCTTCCCGCACAAGACCCTATTCGACATCTCAAGGACTTTCATCGTATATGCTCAACAACAAGACGGGAAGGATCCGATGAGGTTGTTATATGGTTGTTTGCTTTCCCTTTCTCTCTTGAGGACAAGGCTAAAGAATGGTTCTACACTTTATCTAGTGAAGTCACCTCCGATTGGGACTTGCTTAGACGAGGATTCTTGGATAAATTCTTGCCCCCGGAGAAGATGGATAGGCTAAGGAAGGAAATGTCTTGTATTGTACAAGGTGAAACGGAACCACTGTACGAGTATTGGGAACGGTTTCGTAAGCTACTAGACGCATGCCCTAATCACATGCTTGACACTCAAGTATTGCTTGGATACATATGTCAAGGGATGCGAGAACAAGATAGAACCCTCTTGGACACCTCTAGAAATGGTTCTTTGTCTAAATATAAAACAGCGGAGGAGGCATGGCAACTTATCATTGACTTAGCCGAATCCAATCAACATATGAGACGAAGAGTCAACCGCCCAAGAACCGTGAATGAGGTATCCACTAGTAGTGAAACCACCGCTCTAACCAAATCCTTGAGCGAAATGACATCCGTCTTGAGGCAACTCCAATTGAGCTAACCTCAACCTCAACCTCAACCTCAACCATATCAACAACACTCTCCACCCTCTCAACAACACAATCAACAATTGGTCCCTCAAAAAGTGTGTGGCATTTGTTCTTGCTATTCCCACTACACGGATGAGTGCCCAAGCCTTCAAGAGGACAACACTTTGGCGGCTACCCATAATTTCTATGACCGCCCAAATCAAGGGTACGACCAAGGCGGTAATCCTAACCAAGGGCACCCTTATCAAGGAGGAAGCTACAATCAAGGGAGTGGGTACCACAATCATAATTGGAGAGACAATCATCAACAAGGAAATAGGGACAACAACAACAATGGAGGAGGTCAAAGATGGAACAACAATTCACAAAATCGGCCACCATACAACCAAAACAACCCACCATACAACCAACAAAACCAACAAAGAAACTACCAAACATACCAACCACCACATCAAAGACCACCACCCAACCAATCACAAGCTCCTCAACTCACATATCCAACCGCCCCCTCCAACCAAGATGAAACACTCCGGACCATTATCCAAGGCCAAAAGGAACTACAAAACACACTTGCTTCCGGTCTCACCGGCCTCACCTCTACACTACAAGCTCTTCTTGCACGAATGGACACATCATCAAATCCTACTCCTCAACCCCCAATCCAAAGCGTCATTCCCTCTCAACCTCAACCCAATCCTAAGGGGGGCATCAATGCCATCACCCTGAGATCCGGAACACAATTAAAAGAGAAGGGAGCAAAGGATTCAAATCCCATCACAATCACTCAAGAGGAGGAGATAATAGATATAGAAGAGGTAGTGGAAAAGGAGACACTACAAGTCATAGTTGAGGATGAAACTCAACCAACAAAAGAGACCCCCAAGACTAAGAGAACCTTGGAAGAAGAAATTGCTCAACCACTCCCATTTCCAACAATTGCAAAGAAAGCTAGGAAGTGCATAGAACTCGACCCCAAAATGGTAGAAATGTTCAAGAAAGTTGAGGTAACCATCCCCCTCTTTGATGCTATCCATCAAGTCCCTAGATATGCAAAATTCCTTAAAGATCTATGCATGAACAAGGATAGAATTCTTGAATTGGAAACCATCCCGTTGGGGAGTTCTATTTCCGCTTTAATGGGAGCATTGCCCGAGAAGTGTGATGATCCGGGCCCTTGTATGGTCACTTGCACCGTCAATGGAGTTCAATTCGTAGATTGTATGTATGACCTCAGAGCATGTGTTAGCATCATGCCTCTCTCCGTCTACCGGGTATTGAAGTTACCGCCACTAAAAAGGTCGACGGCAAGATTTGTCCTAGTGGATAAAAGCATAATAACCGTGACGGGTGTTGCGGAAGATGTATTGGTAAATATCAAAGGGTTGGTATTTCCGATTGACTTCTATGTCTTTGAAATGCCATCAAGTGAAACCGAGAGAGCATCATCCATCCTACTTGGAAGACCATTTTTGAGAACTTCTAGATTTAAGCTAGATGCTTACTCGGGAACATACTCATTTGAGATAGATGGGAGAGTCATAAGTTTTAGCCTAGAAGAAGCAATGAAGCATCCACCGAAAAATCACTCTCTATTCCGGTGTGACCCAATTGACAACATTGTTGCCGAAGTGCACCTTGCAAAGTTAGATGAGAAGTACATGATTGAAGAGGCAAATGAAGATCCAAGCAAATTAAACACCACACACCATACAAACCATTCAGAAACTCAAACATCAAATCATGACAAGAAGATGGAATTGAAGCCACTGCCCCCCCCCACCTAAGGTACTCATATCTTGATGAAGCCCAAAAGCTCCCCGTGATAATCGCACAAGAGCTAACTCCTCAACAAGAAGAAAAGTTGTTAGAGGTATGGAGAAAAAATAGAAGAGAAATCGGGTGGAGTTTGGCGGATCTAGTGGGAATAAGCCCCCAAGTATGCGAGCACCGCATATTCCTTGAAGAAGGAGCAAGACCGGTCCGACAACCTCAAAGGAGACTTAATCCAACCATTCTTGAGGTGGTGAAAAAGGAGGTCACTCGGCTACTTGAAGCGGACATCATCTATCCTATCTCGGATAGCGAGTGGGTAAGCCCGGTCCAAGTGGTGCCAAAGCAATCCGGGGTGACCACAATCAAAAATGAAAGCGGTGAACTTATAGCAACAAGAGTGCAAAATTCTTGGAGAGTATGCATAGACTACCGAAGGTTGAATGCGGCCACAAGAAAAGACCACTTCCCACTACCGTTCATCGATCAAATGCTTGATCGACTAGCCGGTAAATCATATTATTGCTTTCTTGATGGTTACTCCGGATACTTCCAGATACACATTGCTCTAGAGGACCAAGAAAAAACAACATTTACTTGCCCCTTTGGAACGTATTCTTACAAATGTATGCCATTTGGCCTATGTAACGCACCGACAACGTTTCAAAGATGCATGATGAGCCTATTTGCGGACTTTCTAGAGCAATGTATGGAAGTCTTCATGGACGACTTTAGCGTGTACGGTGATTCATTTGATCATTGCTTAGGTAACCCTGAAAAAGTCTTAGAGAGATGCACCAAAACAAACCTTGTCTTAAATTTTGAAAAGTGTCATTTCATGGTCAAACAAGGCATTATTTTGGGGCACATAGTTTCAAAAGAAGGCATCTCCGTAGATCCGGCAAAAATAAATGTCATATCTAGTTTGCCTTACCCCTCCTCCGAAAGGGAAGTCCGCTCTTTTCTTGGACATGCAGGATTCTACCGGAGATTCATCAAAGACTTTAGCAAGGTAGCCCTACCTCTCTCTCGACTACTGCAAAAGGACACTGAATTTGAGCTAAGCAAGGAATGTATGGAAGCATATGACAAACTCAAAGTGGCATTGACACAAGATCCTATTGTGCGAGGACCGAATTGGGCTCAACCATTTGAAATCATGTGTGATGCTTCGAATTATGCGATAGGAGCCGCGTTAGCACAACGCGAAGGTAAGATTCCCTATGTCATAGCTTATGCTTCAAAGACACTAGACGGAGCCCAATCCAACTACACTACTACTGAGAAAGAACTCCTAGATATTGTTTTTGCTTTGGACAAGTTCCGAGCTTATCTTCTTGGTTCCAAGGTAGTAGTGTTCTCGGATCACGCGGCACTAAAGTATTTGTTGGCCAAAAAGGAATCAAAACCGAGATTAATTCGTTGGGTGCTTTTGTTACAAGAATTTGACTTGGAGATCAAGGATAGGAGTGGTTCCCAAAACTTATTAGCAGACCATCTAAGTCGCCTCGAACACATAAACGACGACACCACTCCTATCAATGACTCCTTTCCTCTAGATAGTTTGCACGCAATCTCGGAAGTAGTTCTTTGGTATGCCCCAATAGCAAACTACTTGGTTTCACGCACCTTCCCTCCCAATCTCAACAAACATCAAAAGGATAAGCTGAAAAGCGAATCCAAATACTATGTTTAGGACGATCCCTATTTGTGGAGGTGTGGAGCGGACCAAATAGTGCGATGGTGCATACCTCAAACCGAATTCCAAGCAATCTTGGACGCTTGCCATTCTTCCGAAGGAGGTGGCCACTACGGACCCCAAAGAACGGCAAGAAAGGTCCTTGATTGCGGATTTTAGTGGCCAACCCTTCTCAAAGATTCTTCCCTCTATTGCAAATCTTGTCCCCAATGTATTCGGTTTGGAAATATTTCTAAGAAGGACGAAATCCCCCAACAAAATATGCTTTTTTGTGAAATCTTTGATGTATGGGGAATCGACTTCATGGGACCATTTCCAAATTCCAATGGCTTTCTCTACATCTTGTTAGCCATCGATTATGTGTCAAAATGGGTGGAGGCAATCCCCACCCGGACGGATGATGCCCATGTTGTTTATTCTTTTGTGAGGAATAATATCATTTGTCGTTTTGGCTCCCCAAGAGCAATCATAAGTGATCAAGGATCCCATTTTTGCAACAAAAAAATGGACGGCCTCATGAGAAAGTATGGCATCATACACAAAGTCGCCACGGCCTACCACCCTCAGACAAACGGCCAAGCCGAGATGTCTAACCAGGAAATTAAACATGTGTTGGAAAGGATTGTGAAGCCGAATAGGAAAGATTGGAGCGCTAAAGATGAAAGCCATTCATGACAAGAACATTAGGAGAAGGGAATTTAGACCCGGTGACCTAGTGCTCCTTTACAACTCAAGGTTGAGATTACTACCCGGAAAGCTTAGATCAAGATGGGATGGACCTTACCAAGTAGAGAAAGTAGAACCTTACGGGGTCTATCACTTGCGCCACCCATCAAGTCCGGACATTTTCAAGGTGAATGGGCACCGTCTCAAATTGTACCATGGTGAGCAAAGAAAGAACTCCAAGGAATTTGAAGTGTTCCTCTTGAGGGATGCATCTCTTGAACAAGAGCTTTGAGCTAGTGGACGTCCAACTTAAGGACGGTAAACAAAAGTGCTAGGTGGGAGACACCCCACCATGGTAAGATCTACCATTTGTACATAGCCATTGAATTCTTCTTTGATTGATACTTGCTTACTTCTTGACTTCATGTTTGGTAGCTAGGTGATCGAGGAAGTTGTAGCTAGATTTCGTTTCAAATTTTTTTTCATTTGTTGAGTTCGTTTGGTACTTTATCATGTCAAAACATCCTTCTATAGTACCTAAAGTGGTTGTTTGGAGGGTTGGAATGCTGAAAGTGGTGCGAGAACATGCAACTTTGAAAAAGGCACCCTTCCGCGCGTGCGCGCACCTAACGCGCACGCGCCCATGAAGCATTTCCGACCATCCACGCGGACGCGCGATGTGCGCGAACGCGTGAATTGCAAGAAGTACCCCTCCATACATATTCCAGAGAGTTAGACCACTCTCACGCCTGCACCATGCCTGAGGCACAGGCCGCTCACGCGTGAGCGCACATGGCGCGCACGCATTCTTTGACAAATCGTCAGATCGACGCGCTAGCAAACCTCGCGCGCGCGCGTGCCGATCGCCCCTGTGCACTCCTAGTACATATTCCAGAGAGTTAGGGCACTCTCGCGCCTGCACTAAGCCACCAGCCCACCACCGCTGCCACGTGCGCGCACTAGGCGCCAACGTGCCCACATACCCGCAACGCAAGGCACGTGCACGTGCCCATGCCGCGCACGCGTCCCTTGCCCCTGTGCAATCCTGGTACATATTCCAGAGAGTTAAGCCAACCCCAAGCCCATCTCAAGCCTGGGGCATAATCACATTGGCGCGCGCGCGCACGTGCGCGCGCGCGCCATCACTCCACCCCCACTTCCTTGCGCTTGCGCGCCCCGTGCGCGCACGCGTGGGTGACCGACGTCAACATAATGGGGAGCACACTTGCTCCCTTCATTCCTCTTCTCCCTTTTTTTCCTCTTACCTCTTCTACTACCCATTTACCTACTACTACTTCTCCTCCCAAACAACCACCCCCTACCATCACCTCTAGCGACCACCCACCTCCGGTGGCCCCTACATTGCCCCCTCCGTTCCCCATCATTCCATCCCACAACTTCCTCCCCCATACCCTGTTCCTTCTCTCTCAAGGTACTATACTAGGCTCCCCTCTTGCTCTACTTCTCTCTTTTGCTTCTTAGTCAGTTAATTTCATTCTCTTTTAGATAGTCTCTCTCTTTTCCCCCCCCTCTTTTGAGCCCCTCACTTCTTTGGGGTGTTTTTGGCTCCTTTTACATTTAACTCTTCATAGGCACTTGGGTCATAACTTCTCTTGCATTGATAGATGAGATGTGTTGCATGATTTTCTTATAACCACTGTGCATTGTATTGATTAATGTTGGTTTGTGGAATGTTACATTGCTTCCCCCCCATCTATTTACATACTACAAAAGGATGCACCCCAAGTGTTTGAAGAAATGCATACATGATATTTTTTGAACTCATTGTGACTCTTGCTTCTTAACTAGTCACTTTTGGGGTGCACCTTCAAATTCTACAATCCACCCACTCACCATTTCATAAATTGCTTCCCACTTTTGGTATTTGAGGTTGTATGCTTCTCATGCTTTTTCCTTGCATGCCTACACTACCCATATACCACATGCCAATGATTTGCCTTGCTCATCACATGTTATCTTCGTTACATGTTGCAGCTGTCATGTAATAAGGATACCCATATTCTTATGGCACAATTTCTCATTTGCATAATCATATTCAATTACGCTTCTTTGGGTTTGATGTTATCTCCTTTCTTTACTATCATAGGATGGTCATCAAAAAGAGCAACGGGAAAGCCCCGAAGAAGCCAGCATCCAATAGAGCACACTAGGAACTAACGGCCAAGCCACTCCTAAAGAAGGCTAAGGGCCCCGTTGATGTTCTAGAGAAGGACAACCCTCCGAAGGATTCAAACAAGTTCCCTAACCGCTACTGCGAACTTGTTTACTCAAGGATGATTGAAAGGAATTATCACCCAGAGCCTCTTCTAGTCCTCCCGGCCCACCTCACTCCGATAGTGATGCCACACATTGACCGGAGGCAATGGAGGTTCCTCTTGAGGCAACCCAAGGAGGTCAATCTATCATGGGTGGTGGAATTCTACACCAACTACCACTCACCCCTTCTCACATCAATCTTTGTGCGCTGGAAGCAAGTGTCAATCACAGTGGAAGCCATCCGAGGAGTCCTTGGGATTGGGCCGTTAGCGGATGGATATGATGCCTATCAAGAAGTCTTGACAGCATGCGGCGACCGTGAGTTCGATTAGAACGCAATCCTCCGCGTAATTGCCTCACCCGAAGCATGTTGGATTCGGGGGACCATAAAGCAAAGACCAAAAGGTTTAGATGCACGTTTCCTCACTCAAGAAGCCACGGCATGGGCCTAAATTTTAGCTCACTACGTGCTCCCAAGCACCCATGGGTCATCCATTACCGCCGAGCTTGCCTTATTGATATGGTGCATCTTAACTGAGAAATCGGTCGACATTTTGCATGCCATTCGCCAATCCATGGGGCGCATTCATGCCAAGGGAAATCTACCATTCCCCGCTATGGTGACCGAATTAGTGGCGGCAGCTGGCGTCCACCGAGAGACTAAGGATAGGAGAACCTCAATCCCGGTCGAGGGCGATGTTATTCCAACCAAGAGGTACCTCAAGCCTCCAGAAGTCACCAAGGACATTGGACTGCCCACACCAACTCGCAACACCACTACATCATCCACGCCACAAAAATCAGCCACCCAACGCCTTGAAGACCTTCACAAGAAGTTGGACCGTTATGAGAGGCGTAACCAACACCGATATGCTCACGTGAAGAAACTTCTAAGCATTGTCACCCCACCCATGGAGGAACCAGATATCTCCACATCCACCGCAACTTCAAGCGGAAGTACCGATGATAACGGAGATGAAGGACACTCGGGACTCGGCCATTGCCAACCATTGCGCATCACCTCTAGCACGGAGGACCGTGCTAAGTTTTAAGTGTGGGGAGGTCGGCCGACCGATCTCCGTAGGTAACACCCAAATAAATTTTCGTTTTCTGAACTCCTTTGTAGTAGGATAGGTTGCATGATTAGGTTTTCTTTGATATCATTTGCATGATAAGTTTACTTGGTTGGAACAATGAAACTCTCTCTTAGGAAACTAATACTTTGGGGCAACCTTGACATTGCCAATTTTGAATATCTTGATGCTAAACTTGCTTGAAGAACTGTATTTTAGAACATGAATTTTGAGTTAAGAACACAAGCTAGTGAGCTTTGAGCCTTGTTTTGTGGCTACATCTTGCATTTCTCTAAGCATGAGGACATGCTAGAATCTAAGTGTGGGGAGGTTGATAAACCCCATTTTGAGGGTTTATCTTGTATCGATTTCAGGGGTTTTATTAATGATTCCACACGCTTTTCATATGAAAATACAAGACTTTGTGTTCCTTTCCTAACTTTTGCCTCATGGATGAAAACATGCTTATTTTGCACTAAATTAGATACATTTCTAATCTCCTCTTGATGCCGTTCGATGCCGTGACCTGTGTGTTAAGTGGTTTCAGAATATAGGGCAGGGATGAACCGGAAGAGAGAAGGAGAATGGGCGCAAAGGAAAGGAGCATGAGAAATTGAGCTTTGGAAACTTCAGCAAGGGCGCGTGCGCGTACTTGGCACGCCCGCGTGGATTGCGCAGCTAGAAGTCAAAGCCAGAAGCCAAGCCACGAGCCGTCTTGTGTAGCGGCTAGGCCATAACCCCCATGGG
>NC_029789.2:90327824-90330416 GCF_000816755.2 Arachis ipaensis
ACGCGTACGCTGTGCCTCCGCTCACATTGCAAGATGCCCCAGTGGCGCGCACGCGTGCTCTGCGCGTACGCGCCGAAGCTCGAACATGATTTTCTTAGAAGTCACGTGACCTGGGCGTGGAGACAGTTGGAGATCTCATCTTGGGGAAAGTGCCTTGGCAGGAAGAGCTTAAGAAGACCAAGGGTTGAAGGGTTAAGGACTTTTTGGCTCATTTTAGATGGCTCTAGATTTTTTTGGCTATTGTTAGTTACACTCTTGGGTAGAGAGAGAGAGAGAGGGAGATTCCAAGCTCTCACTAGGGTTCATCTTCATCCATTTTCTGAATTTCCAATCACACTTTGGTGAGATCCATTGCAATTCTCAATTCATTTGTTCATGTTATAGATCTTCTTCTCCAATCTCAATTAGTGCTTGTAATTGCTCAATCCTCATAGATCCTAGATTCAACTTTGTAGTTTTGGATTTTTTTCAATTTCTTGAGAAGTTCATTTCAATTGTTGTTCTTTGTTAATTGTTGTTAGTTCCTTGTGTTGAAGCACTTTCAATTCTACTTCCTTCTCATTTTTTTACTATGCCTTTTCCCTTGCTCATCAAGTGTTTGATAAAATGCCAACATTAGTTATGGAGTAAAAATTTCTTACTTGGCATAGGGTTTGAGTCATTAGAAAGAGTTGAATAGTTTATGTCAATTGTTGATTTGGAATTAGAAATTGCTAATTGACATGGAGTGCACTAAAGCTAGATTTCCCTAAGGTGAAAACTAGGACTTGTGACTCAAGTTAGTTACTCTCATTTGACTTTCCTCTATACCTAGGGGTTAACTAAATGAAGCAAGGCCTAATTGTTGTCATCATTGACGAGACTATAAGGATAGAATTTCTAATGCCAACCCTAGGCCAAGTCTTCTAAAAATTGATTGCTTGTTTGCCATTTATTTTGCTAAACCTTCAAAAGAACCACAACAAGGCTTCCTAACCGATAAGATGCATGCTCTAGCAATTCCAAGGGAGGACGACTCGGGGGACTAGTACTCTCGGTTATAGATTGTAGGATTGTTTGATGCGAAGTTTGAATGTCGATTAGACTATACTCACGATTATATCCATTATTGAATTCTATATCGGCATGATAAATTTCGTTTATCAGGACCCAAGAGACTAGATAACCAAGTCTAGATCTCAATGCCTTCCTAGATCCAAATTTAGAATTCAATTGCAAGAAAAGTAAAGATCAAGCAGTAGAAGAAGCAAAACCAAATTCAATTTCCAAAATTTGCAGTAAAGTGAGACAGAGAGATCTCAAGGTGAGATTGAGACAGAATTCCCTCAATTCTCAATACCCAAGATTCAAGACAAGTGTAAATGAAATTTAAAACAAGAAAACTAAGAGGAAGAGAATTCAATTCCCCTTCCCCAAGACTCAAAATCTCAAAATAACTTCTAACCCAAAAGCTCTCCAAAATTACTCAGCAAAACTAAAAGGAAAAGCTCTCCGAAAACTTAAATTCTAAGCTATTTATACACTCTCTTCAAATGATCTTCAAGCCTTGAATTGGGCCCTTGCTCTTGATGGAATTGGGTTGACAAAAGCCTCTGTTGATTGCTCTTGGAGTTGGAAAGAAACCCACTTGTGAACCAGGTCAGAACCGGGCCATGAACCATTAAAGCATGAGTTAAAGTTTGAGGCAAACTTTGACTCAAGCTTTTTGTAGTAGATTGCCTCCCGTGCTGTCATCCATGTTTGGCTCAAAGTTTGAGGTCAAACTTGAGCTCAAACGTGGATCCTCCCTTGCATGTCCCTTGGCCAACGTTTGGCCCAACGTTTGAGGCAAACGTTGGCGCAAACGTGGCTCAATCAAGCCTTCAATCAGGGACTCTTCTTCATACTCAAATGGCACCAACGTTTGACCTCAAGTTTGAGGAAAACATTGGCGCAAGCTTTTTTTCCTCTTGGGTGTTCTTTTTGTGGCGCCAACGTTTGACTCAAAGTTTGAGGCAAACGTTGGCACAAGCTTTTTGCTCCCTGGGTGTTCTTTTTGTGGCACCAACGTTTGACTCAAAGTTTGAGACAAACGTTGGCGCAAGCTTTTTGCTCCCTGGGTCTTTCTTCTTTTGCTCTGAGGGTGCCAACATTTGACCTCAAGTTTGAGGCAAACGTTGGCGCAAACTTTTGATGCCTCCAGGGTGAAGTCAAGCTCTTCCTCACGTTTGAGCTAAAGTTTGAGGCAAACTTTGGCTCAAGCTTTTTGTCCTCTCTTGAAAGAACGAACCCCTGTTCGTTCGAAATTCAAACCACAACACTACTGTTCAGTAGAATCGGATCAAAGTGATCAGAAAAAGAAAACAAAAGTTATCTAAAATACGTGAAAGAACTCGGTATTCATTCGGTTAACCCATCTTAAAGTACAAAGGAAACTAAGTTAGTTGGTACCTATTTAATTACGTAAAAGTACTCTAAAACACGTTATTAACAGTATATAATACTTTCTCTTTGTTAGAGTACTAAAACTCGTATCGAAACTACAAAAACTAACTAACTACTATCCACTTTTCTCGAAACTTCTCCCAACTTCTTTCTTCCTTACCGTTTCTC
>NC_029789.2:90330441-90379104 GCF_000816755.2 Arachis ipaensis
TAAGTGACAGTGGGGTGAACTCTAAATTATATGCTCATGCAAGGGCTTCAGTGCTTACTAGTCCTCACATATTGGAAGTCTTAGGTCTTAGGATTTTCATCCAAATAGTATCATGGATATCTCTTTATATGTAATCACCTTGAAGCAGCTTATAGTTTCTGTGCTTTGGCCTTGACTCTAAGTGTCATGTCTCAAAGCGGCTCTTTAGATAAGCTTTCAATCAATACTCCTAAACCAGTTGGTTTTAAGGTATTAGGTGTTAAAGCACCCCTAAGGATTTACTTACTCAAGCCTCTCTCTTTGACACAATTCGACCACAAGCATTTACTAGGATAATAACTCTTTGAGTTCTTGTTTCTTTTTTTCTTTTCTGCCTAGTAATTGATGCTCAGAGCCTTGGGCCATTTTTTTTTGCTGCTTCTTGGATCAATAAATGTTTGAGAATCTCCACAATACTTCTTTGAACTCTATGTCCCGCCTATGAGCTCCCATGCAAGTTTTCATAAGCATGCAACCTCAATGCATAATCATACAACTAGAACCACCACTTCTCCTAATCTTTTGCTTGCCTCAAAATTGTTTAATTCCTCAATCCTTCTTTTCAAAGAACTTTCATGTGATGCATTTTTGAAATATTGAGTGCAAACAAGTTTGGAGAGTACAGGGTTGTAAATGATCAAGCATCTTGATTATTGAATTGCAGAAAAACTATACTAGACAGAAGGACAGATAGGGGTATAATATCACTTTCAATATCACTTTCAATCATAGCAGTGATGCAAACTAATCACTTAACAATACAACCTTTTGAAGTTTGCTTGCTTTACTCCTCATCATCATCATTGCTGGTCTTCACATCCCTTTCTCTTTGATTGATGATGCTTAATTTCTCCAGAAGCTTGTATGATGTCTCTGCAGTGATATTGAAAGTTGCTGTGTCTCCAAGCACTTGAAAAATGGTTAGCATGCATGAATTATTTGTGGGCTTTTGAACTTACTTTGGTGTGGGAACACCAAACTGAGTACCTTGCCAATGGTTCTCATGCATCAGATTAACCACGTGTGAAACTCTTTTTCTTTTTCAAAAGCAATAGGACTGAAAACTAGGAAACAGCAGAATAGTTAACTAGTTCATCTAAATGCTTGAAGCTAGCATTATGCAGAAGGTGAGAATATATTTTATGATGGAATTTTGGTGGAACACCAAACTTAGAATCCTTCATTCTCCCTTAGATTGTTTTGGTGTGTAACACCAAACTTAGCTTCTTGCAACATAGATAAAACTAATTAACCTTTTTATTGAAATAGATATGAAACGATAGTTACCTCCGGTTGGGTTGCCTCCCAACAAGCGCTCTTTTATTGTCACTAGCTTGACATCCTTCATCCTCGGATCATGGAAGTTGAGGCTTCTGTTGCCTTTGGTTTCCTCCTCTTACTATGCGCTTCTTTTCCTCTGTTTCTTTTTGTGGAATTCCTCTGTGGTGTCTTTCTTTGATGATTATTTCCTTTTCCAAAGCCTTCTCACTTTCCTTCATAACTGCTTTCCCTTTCAACCCAGCAGCTTTTTCACTGTTCTTTGGGTCATCTTCAGTGGCCCTTAGGAATATGTTTGCCCTCCTCTCGCCCATTTCTGCAAGTTGCCTAGCTAGTTGTTCCATTTGCCTCTCAATTCTTCTGAGTGAGGCCTCTTGGTTCCTGCTTATCATCTCTTGATTTTTCCTTGCTTCTTCCTGCTCTATTATTGTCATCTCTTGAACTTTCACGAACCTTTCCATCATCATTTCTAGAATATCAAGTCTTTGAAAGTTTGGAATTGGTCGTGGTTGTGTAAACTGTGATTGTTGATGAGAGTCATTTTGGGCGAGTTGTGAGGTAGGATGGGGTTGAAAATGTGTGCATTGGGGTGGTGCGTGATGGTTGTTGTTGTGGGGGTGGTTTTTATGCTGGTTTTTGAGGTTGGGGTTGTTGCAGTTGAAGTCCCTTGGTCTTTGATTTTGGTTTTCAACCCCCCTCCAGTTGGAATGAGTTCTCCAGGGTGGGTTGTACACATCATTCTGAGGCCTGTGTTGGAGTATGCTAGAGGTACTGCTTGGAGAGTGTGACTGCTCATAACTTTGTTGCTCATGGTTAATTGCTCCAAAACCTTGTTCAGCTTGATTACAACCGTATGAGTTTTGAGTTAGGTTGTATGCATGTATTACAGCAGTTCTCAGCTCATTGATTTTTCTGACCATCATATATAGTTGTTGTAGATTCTGCTGATGCATCTGCTTGTTTTGGTTCATGACTGCACGGACACCTTCAATTTCCTTCTCTTGTGTGAATGGTTGCATTTCTGCCTCTGGTTTAACAATTCTTTGAGGTGGTTTCAACTTGACTAGGAGTTCACTCATTAGTTCTTCCCATCTGATGATGTTTCCTTGTGGGAAAGCTTCAAACCATTGAGCAACATCGTTCATGGTAATGAGCGGACGCTTAATTTCATGGGTTGCATTGTCATCTGGGGTTAGGGCACTATTCCCGTACTGACTGGGATTCGTTGGGTTCTTCTCCATGATCTGCACAGTCACAGATAGTCCAAATGAAGATTGAATACATTCATGCCCAAAATATGGTTAGAAGATTAGTTGACACAATGTGTCAAACAGATGATAGACTTGAAAGATTAATAGAAGAAAATTGCTTCTCTCGTATATTCAATAAGCAAAAGCATAAGGATCGCACAAGCCAGAGCAACTCGGAAAACTTCACTCTATTGCTAAAGTGAAGTTTCAGTTAGCTTAAGCAAAAATTCAAACAGTTAGTGCGTTAATTAAAAGTTAAAGAAACAGAAAAGAAAAAGTGCTTGATCTAGATCTCCACTTCACTTAATCATTGTCAATCTATTTCAATCCCCAGCAACAGCGCCAAAAACTTGATGTGTGGAAAACGATCCAACACAAAACTCACCGGCAAGTGTACCGGGTCGCATCAAGTAATAATAACTCACGTGAGTGAGGTCGAGCCCACATGGATTGAAGGATTGAGCAATTTTAGTTTAGTGGTTGATTTAGTCAAGCAAACAGAAGTTGATTTAAGTGAATTTGTGTTCAACAAGAATTAAATTGCATAGAATGTAAAAGGGAATGGGTAATTTGCAGGAAATTAAAGAGAACAGAAAATAAAAATGCTGAATCTTAAAGAACAAGAAATTAAATGGTAGAAACTTATAACGCAAGAAATGTAAATTGCAGAATCTTAGAGTGCAAGAAATGTAAATAGGTCAGGGGTGTGGGATTGCAAGAATTAAACAAAAGAACAGTAAATTTCAACACATAGAAGAGTAGAAGATGACTTGAATTGAACCGGATCTAGAATGGAAACATAAATGAACTTGAAAAGCATTCAACAGAGAAAATAAAATGATGGCTCCAGATCTCAGGACCCAAGAGACTAGAAAACCAAGTCTAGATCTCAATGCCTTCCTAGATCCAAATTTAGAATTCAATTGCAAGAAAAGTAAAGATCAAGCAGTAGAAGAAGCAAAACCAAATTCAATTTCCAAAAGTTGCAGTAAAGTGAGACAGAGAGATCTCAAGGTGAGATTGAGACAGAATTCCCTCAATTCTCAATACCCAAGATTCAAGACAAGTGTAAATGAAATTTAAAACAAGAAAACTAAGAGGAAGAAAATTCAATTCCCCTTCCCCAAGACTCAGAATCTCAAAATAACTTCTAACCCAAAAGTTCTCCAAAATTACTCAGCAAAACTAAAAGGAAAAGCTCTCCGAAAACTTAAATTCTAAGCTATTTATACACTCTCTTCAAATGATCTTCAAGCCTTGAATTGGGCCCTTGCTCTTGATGGAATTGGGTTGACAAAAGCCTCTGTTGATTGCTCTTGGAGTTGGAAAGAAACCCACTTGTGAACCGGGTCAGAACCGGGCCATGAACCATTAAAGCTTGAGTCAAAGTTTGAGGCAAACTTTGACTCAAGCTTTTTGTAGCAGATTGCCTCCCATGCTGTCATCCACGTTTGGCTCAAAGTTTGAGGTCAAACTTGAGCTCAAACGTGGATCCTCCCTTGCATGTCCCTTGGCCAACGTTTGGCCCAACGTTTGAGGCAAACGTTGGCGCAAACGTGGCTCAATCAAGCCTTCAATCAGGGACTCTTCTTCATACTCAAATGGCTCCAACGTTTGACCTCAAGATTGAGGCAAACGTTGGCGCAAGCTTTTTTTCCTCTTGGGTGTTATTTTTATGGCGCCAACGTTTGACTCAAAGTTTGAGGCAAACATTGGCGCAAGCTTTTTGCTCCCTGGGTGTTCTTTTTGTGGCGCCAACGTTTGACTCAAAGTTTGAGGCAAACGTTGGCGCAAGCTTTTTGCTCCCTGGGTCATTCCTGCTTGGCAAATAAATATTTAAGTGCTGTGTGATCTGTGAAAACGATCACTTTGGCACCAATGAGGTATGATCTAAACTTGTCGAATGCAAAAACTATTGCCAGCAACTCCTTTTCAGTAGTGGTATAATTTCTTTGAGTGTCATTGAGGACCTTGCTGGCATAGTATATCACATGCACCAATTTATCTTTCCTCTGTCCTAACACTGCCCCAACTGCAAAATCAGATGCATCGCACATCAGTTCAAATGGTAAGTTCCAATCAGGTGGGGAAATGATAGGAGCAGAGGACAGCCTCTTTTTCAAGTTTTTGAATGCTAGCATGCACTTTTCATCAAAGACAAATGGTGTATCAGATACAAGGAGATTGCTTAAGGGCTTGGCTATCTTTGAAAAATCTTTAATAAACCTTCTGTAAAAGCCAGCATGCCCTAAAAAGCTCCTAATTGCCTTGACATCACTTGGTCGGGGTAATTTTTCAATAAGTTCCACCTTAGCTCTGTCTACCTCAATGCCTTGGTTAGAAACCTTATGGCCAAGGACTATTCCTCTTGTCACCATAAAGTGGCATTTTTCCTAATTCAAGACCAAATTGGTTTCTTGGCATCTTTTTAATACCAGGGCAAGGTGATCTAGGCCATTAGGAAAGGAATCCCCGAATACTGAAAAGTCATCCATAAAGACTTCAATGAATTTTCTATCATATCTGAGAAGATAGAAAGCATGCAGCGTTGAAACGTTGCAGGAGCATTACATAGCCCAAATGGCATGCGCCTGTATGCAAATACTCCATATGGCCAAGTAAATGACGTTTTCTCCTGGTCTCTCAGATCAACTACTATTTGATTATATCCTGAGTAATCATCTAGAAAACAGTAATATGCATGTCCTGCAAGTCTTTCCAACATCTGATCCATGAAGGGGAGTGGGAAATGATCTTTTCTTGTAGCTTCATTGAGATTTCTGTAGTCAATGCACATCCTCCATCCTGTGACCGTTCTTGTAGGGATGAGTTCGTTCCTCTCATTAGGTACTACAGTGATTCCTCCTTTCTTGGGGACCACTTGGACGAGGCTGACCCATGGGCTTCATGACTTCCTTCTGTACCACTTCTTTCATGACTGGATTTAGCCTCCTTTGGGGTTGGATGGACGGTTTGGCATCATCTTCCAGCAGTATCTTTTGCATGTATATGGCCGAACTGATTCCCTTCAAGTCAGCGAGGGTCCATCCAATGGCATCCTTATGCTTTTGTAATACTTGGAGTAGTTCCTCCTCTTGTTCTTGGCTGAGGGCTGAGTTTATGATCACTGGGTAACTTTCATTCTCTCCTAAATATGCATATTTGAGAGTGGGCAGCAGTGCTTTGAGTTCAAGTTTGGGTGCTTCTTTTCTTTCATTCTCCTCCTCTAGTGTGCCCTGAACATGAACCTCCGGTGTTGTAGCCTCTTCGCTCGATGCTGATTCCTCTTCTGTTAACCCCTCAAGTTCTTCTTCTTCAAAAGTCTCTTGTACTGCATCTTCCAGTGAATCCAACCTCATACATTCTCCCAATGGTTCTTGTGGGTAACTCATGGCCTTGAACACATTGAATGTCATTTTCTTATTGTGCAATCTCAGGGTAAGTTCACCTTTTTGGACATCAATGATAGCTCCAGCAGTGGCCAAGAATGGTCTTCCCAGGATGATAGAGGCCTTGGCTCCCTCTTTCATATCCAACACTACAAAGTCTGCTGGGAAGATAAAATCTCCTACCTTCACCAGCAAGTCTTCTACTATGCCGTGAGGAAACTTGAATGATCAGTCTGCCAGTTGTAGGGCCATTTTTGTTGGCTTGGCCTCCTCAATCCTTATTTTTCTCATCAGAGCTACGGACATCAGATTTATCCTGGCTCCTAAATCACATAGGGCCTTTTCCACTGTGATTTCCCCTATAATACAAGGGATATGGAAGCTCCCAGGATCCTTCAATTTCTGGGGTAGTTTATGCTGAATGATGGCACTACATTCTTTGGTTAGTATCACAGTCTTGTTGTTCTTCCAGCTTCTCTTCTTGGTCATCAATTCCTTCAAGAACTTGGCATAGAGCAACATTTACTCTATTGCTTCAGCAAAGGGTATGTTAATCTGTAGTTTCTTGAAGATTTCCAAAAATCTTGAGAATTGGTTGTCATCCCCCTTCTTTTTCAATTGTTGAGGGTATGGAGCTTTTGGAACGTATGGCTTTAGCATTTCTCCTTTTTGATGTGAATTGGAAGTGGGAACTTGGACTTCATCTTGTTCCTTTTCCCTTTCATTTGAGTCCTTCTCTTGTGGTTTCTTGGAAGTCTCTTTCAATTCCTTCCAACTTCTGAGGGTGATAGCCTGACATTCCTCCCTTGGGTTTGAATCAGTGTTGCTGCACAGGTTATGGCTGGGAACTTGCTTAAATAGGTAGCCAATTTGTGTCTCAAGTTTCTTGATGGCAGCATCTTGATTCTGCATATTGGATCGCACTTCCTCTCGGAACATTTTACTGTCTTGAATTTCCTTACATATGCCTTCAAGTAGAGTCTCAATCCTTGAGAGTTTATCTTCGGATGATGGTGAGTTGAGATTGGAGGGGTGAGAAGGGCCATTTTGGTTTTGATATGGATGTTGAGGGGTATTGTTAGGTGGGTGCTCATATGATCTCTGTGTGGAATGTTGGTGAGCTGCATTGTTGTTGGGGTTGTGACATCTCTGATCTTGGCCTTGATCTTGTTGATTTCCCCACCCAAAGTTTGGGTGGTTTCTCCAACCCGAATTATAAGTTTTGGAGTATGGATCATGGGTCTGCCTAGGTTAGTTCCCAATGTAATTGGCTTGTTCCTGATCACCCTCAGCCTCTGCATTCACTCCTTCTTGAGCTGCTGATGAGGTAGTGATTGCTGCTACTTGGTTTCTTTCCATCTTCTTGGTAAGGTCAGCCAGCTGCTTGGTGATCATCTTGTTTTGAGCCAGCAGTGCATCCACGTTGTTCAGTTCCATCACTCCTCTAATATTGCCTCTTTTAGAAGCATAGAAGTAATCATTCTCAGCTACAGTCTCAATGACATCTATGGCTTCTTCAATGGTCTTCTTCTTGTTCAGAGATCCCCCAGATGAGTGGTCTACTGCCTTCTTTGATTCATAAGAAAGACCCTCATAGAAAATATGTAACTGCACCCATTCATTGAACATGTCTAGTGGGCACCTTCTTGTCAAGTCCTTAAACCTCTCCCATGTTTCATAGAGAGTTTCAGTATCTTGTTGCCTGAATGTTTGTACTTCAGCTCTCAACCTGTTAATTTTCTGAGGAGGGTAGAATCTCGCCAAGAATTTTTTCACCACATCTTTCCAGGTTGTTATACTCTCCTTCGGAAAAGATTCCATCCATTTAGATGCTTTGTCCTTGAGTGAAAAGGGAAACAGAAGAAGTCTATAGGTGTCAGGATGAACACCATTAGACGTCACAGTATCACATATCCTCAGGAAGGTGGTTAGATATTGATTGGGGTCTTCTTGGACACTTCCTCCAAATGAACAGTTGTTCTGAACAAGGGTGATGAGCTGGGGTTTTAGTTCAAAATTATTGGCATGTATGGTTGGCTTTTGGATGCTACATCCACAGTTTTCTGGGTTTGGATTTATATAAGAGCCTAAAACTCTTCTCTCTTACCCAGCATGATACACTGGACCTTCTCTGCCATGGTTGTGACCCTCTTCTTCATGATGGTTCTCCATATTCTCATCCATGTCTGGTTCAAAATACTCCTCCTCTTCCTCAGCACCAACGACTCTCTTTCCTCTTGCTTCCCTCCTTAATCTAAGGAGGGTCCTCTCAGGTTTAGAATCAAAGGAAGTTGAAGCTCTGCTTCTTCTACCTGTCATACAACCAACAGAGCAAAAAAAAGCAAGATAGAAATTGAATGGAGTTTACTCTTGTTAGGAATGCTAATGCTGTGAGTGATGCAATATATCAAACAATTAGTGTGCTCTTTATCTATTTTCCTTGCCATTTACAATTTCCTTGCAATTGTTCTTGTTGGATCTAGGAAGGCATTGAAATCTAGACTTGATTTTCTAGTCTCTGGGTCATGAGATCTGAATTTCCCATTTCACTTCTCTGTTTACTGCTTTCTATGTTCATTTACTTTTCTGCTTCATATCCGGTTCAATCCCAATTCCCTTTCCCTCTTCTGTTTAATGCAATTTAATTTTTCCTTGTTTAATTTCTGCAAATCCACATCCCAATCCCCTTTACATTTCAAGCAATTTACATTCCTTGCGCTTTAAGATTCCGCAATTTACATTTCTTGCACTCTAAGCTTCCGCCATTTAATTTCTTCTTCTTTACGTTTCAGCAATTTATTTCTTGTTCTCTTTACTTCAATGCAATTTAATTCTGCAAGTCACAAAACCATCAACCAAATCTTGATTCGCTTGACTAAATCAACCACTAAACTAAAATTGCTCAATCCTTCAATCCCTATGGGATCGACCTCACTCCCGTGAGTCTTTTTATTACTTGATACGACCCGGTGCACTTGCCGGTTAGTTTTGGGTATTTTAGGAGAAATTTATTTTTCCTCCAAAATATCTCATCATTAGGGTGAGTGATGCAATATATCAAACAGTTAGTGGGTTAGTGAACTGAATTGTAAAAAGAATGAAGATAACACCACAAACGGGTAAGGGGTAAAGGGAAGAAAATAGCTAAAACTAAAAGTAAATCACTCAAATGAAATTAAATCAAACAAAAGAAAAATGCTCAATCTAGTTATCCACCAATTTAATCGTTGTTGATACAAAATCAATCCCCGACAACGGCGCCATAAACTTGATGCACGGAAACTTGTCTCTCAACAAATTTCCCTCGGTAAGTATACCGAATTATCGTCAAGTAAAAACTCACAATAGAGTGAGGTCGAATCCCACAGGGATTGATTGGTCAAGCAACTTTAATCAGAGGAATGTCCTAGTTGAGCTAAGCAGAAATTGAGTTGATAATTGCAGAAACGTAAATGGCGGGAAAGTAAATAACAGAAAATGTAAATGCTGGAAATAAAGAGCAGAATATAAATGGCGTAAAGTAAATTGCAGAATCTTAAATGGGGATTTGGGGAAATGAACATAAAAGTAAATGGCAGAAAGTAAAGAGAATGGGTAAGATCGGAAATGGGGGATTCATTGGGCTCAGGAGATGTTGTATTCTCCGGATCAAGTTCATTCTCATCTCTTCCTCAATCAATGCATTCATTGATCTCCTTGGCAATCTTAAGTGATTGGATTCCAATTCCTTGGTAATTCAATCTCTCAAATCTTGATCAATAGCCAATTCCTTGGTCTAATTGCTCATGAGAAGAGATGAAGTATGGTCACTGATTATACCACATGTATTCCCAAATCAAAGTGTTGGTAGGATTATATGTCACTATATCCATCCAAACCCCAATTTGGTCCAACATGAGAAAGCATTTCTAGCATGATCTCTTCATTCCTCTTCCAAGGTTCCGAAGAGATCCAAGTATGAATAGCTTCTTTTCCAAGACAACTACCTAATTGGATGAAGATTGAAAGCTTTCTAGTAGAATCAAGAGAAAAAAAAGAAGAAGAATAATGAAAACTATTATTGATCCATCAAATTACAACAGAGCTCCCTAACCCAATGAAAGGGGTTTAGTTGTTCATAGCTCTGGGAATGAAAAGCATAAATGAAAAGTACATTCTCAAAATAAAACTAGAAGTTGCAGAGAAAGTAAAATATACAGAGTGTAGTTCTCCAAAAATGCAAAAGCTCCCTACTAGTTCAAAACTACTCCTATATATACTACTCTTCTGATCTTCTAGTTGGCTCTTCAAGTCTTGGATATGGGCCTTTGATCTTGAGTTGAAGTAGTTATAGTCTTTAGTAGGCTCAGCTTTGCTTGCAGAAAAGTGTGAGTTAGGCATGGACGTTAGTTAGGACGTTAGTGGTGTTAACGTTAAGTGAAAATGTGGGTTCGAAAACGTTAGTGACGGTCACCTTTTTCACTAACGTTCCAAGCCAAAAACGATCCACATTAACTTCAACGTTAGTGGCACTAACATGACCACTAACGTTGCCTCTTGGTCCTTCGCAAACGTTATTGGCATTCACCTTTTCCAATAACATTGCTTATTGCCTCTTTTCCCCACGTTAGAGTTCACGTTAGTATAACTAACGTGACCCTGAACGTGGGCATGCCTAAGCTTCCAGAGCGTTAGTGACACTTACCTTTGTCATTAACAGTCCAAACGCCCCTCCTCCCCATGTTAGAGTTCATGTTAATTAGATTAACGTGGCCACTAACGTGGTGGTAATTGCCATCTCCAATGTTAGTGATAAAGGTGAGTGTCACTAACGTTGGCCTATCACTCCTTGCTCCACGTTACCGTTCACGTTAATGGCCTTAACGTGACCACTAACATGGGCAATCTTGGCCTGTTCCAGCGTTAGTGACAAAGGTGAGTGTCACTAACGTTGGCGATCTCCTCTAATCTCCACGTTAGAGTTCACGTTAATTATATTAACATGGCTTTTAACGTGGCTTATGTATGGCCTTTTAGAACGTTAGTGGTGTTTATTTTTACCACTAACGTTGGAGCTCCTCTTTTCTTTCCACGTTAGCTCCCACGTTAATGTAACTAACGTGGCAACTAACGTGGGTTATGATGGCTTCGAAGGCGTTATTGGCGATCACTTTTCTCATTAACGCTACAAGCTTATGCCCATTCCACGTTAGTGGTCACGTTAATTAGACAAACGTGGCTACTAACGTGGCTCTTCCTTGCTTTCTTTGTCCTGAAATCAAGCAAATAAATTGCATCAAAGCTCTATTCCAAGTCATGAGATCATGCATTATCCAATTTGTCATTCAATTCATGCATAATTCTCATGAAATCATGTAAAGTTTACAATGTTTGCTTGAATCAAGATGTAAGTGTATTTCTACCCAAAACTTGCTTATTTACTAAGAAAATGCGTGAAACTACCCTAAAACAGTAAAGAAAAGGTCAGTGAAACTTGCCAAAATGCCCTGGCATCACAACACCAAACTTAAAGCTTGCTTGTCCCTAAGCAAGTACTGAAACATCAGAATGATGAATGAAAGAACAAGAGAAATAAGTTCTTATTATAGAAGTAAAGCTCTTGGTTTATGGGGTTTCATGCATAACAACTTAGGTTCATTCCTTTACTGGTTTCCAGGTCTTTATCATGCTCTTGAATACTTGCTTGATTCCATCCTATGAGATCCTTATTCTTTGATCCTCCTTTTTTTTCTCAGAGTTTATTGCATCCTTAGGCTAAGTGCTCTGTGAGGGGGCAACTCTTTAAAGTAAGCTTTCAGCCAATACTCCCGAACCAGTTGGTTCAAGGTGCTAGATGTTGAAACACCCCTAAGGGTTTACTCCCTCAAGTCTCTCTCCCCCATACATGCACACCACAGGCACATGGTTTGTTATTTTCTTTCCTTGAGGTCTTGGTGTCTAGCACCTCTTTGGGTTACTAAATGCTCTGTAGCAAGGTTGCTCTTGATAGTGGATTTTCAGTTGGTAATCCCGGGTTAGTTAACCCAAGTTACAACGTGATAAAGCACTCCTAAGAACTTATTCATCCAAGCAGATCCTTGGTACAAGATCACCACAGACACATCCCTCAAGATTCAAACCCTTGGTGCCTAGCCTTATTTCTTATTATTTTTCTTTCTTTTTCAAACTCTTATTGTTCTTTCTCTTTTTCTTATTAGGATCTTGTTGTTTGGCTAATCTCATAGGATGTGTTTCAAGCATGTAATTCAATACTAATGAGTGCCCTCATACCTTATAGGTGATCCAACTTAGCTAATCTATTATCCCACCACAAACCTTAAGGACTTATTTCACCACATGAACCTTACTCTAGTTTCTTTCATAACATTCTCTTTCATTAAATTCAAACGGCAAGCATACAAGTAAGTAGGATGAAGATGAAAACAGGTAACTTGGACCAGCACACATATGACAAAAGCAAGGAAAACAAACATTAAATTCTAGTGATTTAAACTAAAGAGTATCTGTTAATCAGGGATACATTCAGACTTCCAATTTGAGCATTTCCAAGCATATGGAATCAAGTAACAATACAACTTTTTGGTGGTGCCTTCTAGCTATCTCTTTGTTGTCATCATCCATAGCTTCTGCATCCTTCTTCGCATCCTTGGATGATGGTGCACTATTTTTCCAGAAGATTGATTGAATTCCTGCAAAGTTGTTGGAAGTTGCTTGTTCCCAAAGCAATTGAGAAATAGTTAGCATGCATGTATGCTTATAAATTTCTGAACTTAATTTGGTGTGCGAACACCAAACTTAGTTCCTTGCCTAATGCACAGATTGAATACATGCAGAGAACCTCATGTGCTTTTATTAATAAAATGACTATGAACTAGAAATTAAACTATTGTTAAGTGGTTTCCCTGATTGGTTGGGGCTAGCAACTTGCCATTGAAGAGGTGTAGTGTGAGTTTAACTAAAATCTTTGGTAGAACACCAAACTTAGAATTACACATTCACTCTTGGATTGTTTTGGTGTGCAACACCAAACTTAGCTCCTCACAATACAGGGAAAACTACTTGTAACTTTTATTGAAATGATCACGAAAAGGAAACTACCTTAGGTTGAGTTGCCTCCCAACGAAGCACTCTTTTAGCGTCGCTAGCTCGACGATTTCTCCATTAGTTGAGATGATACTTCATTTTGGGGTTTTCCCCCATGTTGCCCATGTAGTGTTTGAGCCTTTGTCCGTTCACAGTGAAAGCCCTCTTTGAACTTTCCTCCATGATTTCTATGTGTCCATATGGCGAGACCTTTGTGACAAGAAAGGGTTCTGACCACTTTGATTTGAGTTTCCCAGGGAAAAGTCTCAATTTGGAGTTGTAGAGGAGCACTTGCTATCCTTTTTGGAAGCTCCTGGGTGTCAGATTGAGGTCGTGTCTTCTCTTCACCTTTTCTTTATAGATCTTGGCATTTTCATAGGCTTGAGATCTAAACTCTTCCATTTCCTACAGCTGCAAGACCCTCTTTTCACCAGCAGCAATGCTATCAAAATTTAGTAGCTTGAGAGCCCAGAGGGCTTTGTGTTCCAGCTCCAATGGTAAATGACAGGCCTCTCCCATACACCAGTTGATATGGGGACATTCCGATAGGTGTTTTGAATGCCGTTCTGTATGCCCAAAGAGCATCATCTAGCTTCTTCGACCAGTCCTTTCTTGATGCTCCTACAGTCTTCTCCAGAATCCTTTTTAATTCTCTGTTAGATATCTCGGTTTACCCACTTGTTTGGGGGTGGTAGGGCGTGGCAACCTTGTGTTTTACCCCGTATCGTAGGAGAAAAGCCTCTAGTGATCTGTTACAAAAATGGCTCCCTCCATCACTGATGAGGGCTCGTGGGAGTCCGAACTGGCTAAAGATATTCTTTCTGAGGAAGTTCATGACCACCTTGTTATCATTTGTTGGGGTTGCAATAGCCTCTACCCACTTGGAAACGTAATCCACTGCTACCAAGTTATACTTGTTTGAATATGAGGTTGGGAATGGTCCCATGAAATCGATTCCCCCCACATCAAACAGTTCTAGTTCTAAGATGAAATTCTGTGGCATCTCATTTCTTTTGGGCAAGTTTCCAGCTCTTTGGCATTCATTACAGTTCTTTAATAGTTCTTTGGCATCCTTGAAAAGGGTGGGCCAAAAGAATCCACTTTGTAACACCTTGGCTGCAGTTCTTTCCCCTCCAAAATGGCCTCCATAGTACGAGCCGTGGCAGTTCCACAGGACCTCTCGTCCCTCTTCTTCTGAAACACATCTTCTCAGGATTCCATCTGAACACTTCTTGAAGAGATATGGCTCATCCTAGACAAAATATTTTGCGTCATTGATGAGCTTTCTTTTTTGATGTTTGTTGATCTCTTGGGGAAAAGCTCTAGTTGCCTTGAAATTGGCAATGTCTGCAAACCAGGGTGCTTTGTGAACCGTCATTAACTGCTCATCTGGGAAGCACTCATTCACACTTGCATCATGTGTTCCACCTTTGTCATGAGGGATTCTGGATAGGTGATCGGCTACTTTGTTCTCCACTCCTTTCTTGTCTCTAATCTCAATATTGAATTCCTGCAACAACAAGATCCATCTTATCAGTCTTGGTTTTGATTCTTGCTTGGCAAACAAATATTTAAGTGCTGTGTGATCTGTGAAAATGATCACTTTGGCACCAACGAGGTATGATCTAAACTTGTCGAATGCAAAAACTATTGCCAGCAACTCCTTTTCAGTAGTGGTATAATTTCTTTGAGTGTCATTGAGGACCTTGCTGGCATAGTATATCACATGCACCAATTTATCTTTCCTCTGTCCTAACACTGCCTCAACTGCAAATTCAGATGCATCGCACATCAGTTCAAATAGTAAGTTCCAATCAGGTGGGGAAATGATAGGAGTAGAGGACAGCCTCTTTTTCAAGTTTTCGAATGCTAGCATGCACTTTTCATCAAAGACAAATGGTGTATCAGATACAAGGAGATTGCTTAAGGGCTTGGCTATCTTTGAAAAATCTTTAATAAACCTTCTGTAAAAGCCAGCATGCCCTAAAAAGCTCCTAATTGCCTTGACATCACTTGGTGGGGGTAATTTTTCAATGAGTTCCACCTTAGCTCTGTCTACCTCAATGCCTTGGTTAGAAACCTTATGGCCAAGGACTATTCCTCTTGTCACCATAAAGTGACATTTTTCCCAATTCAAGACCAAATTGGTTTCTTGGCATCTTTTTAACACCAAGGCAAGGTGATCTAGGAAATTAAGAAAGGAATCCCCGAATACTGAAAAGTCATCCATAAAGACTTCAATGAATTTTTCTATCATACCTGAGAAGATAGAAAGCATGCAGCGTTGAAACGTTGCAGGAGCATTACATAGCCCAAATGGCATGCGCCTGTATGCAAACAATCAATATGGGCAAGTAAATAACATTTTCTCCTGGTCTCTCGAATCAACCACTATTTGATTATATCCTGAGTAATCATCTAGAAAACAGTAATATGCGTGTCCTGCAAGTTTTTCCAACATCTGATCCATGAAGGGGAGTGGGAAGTGATATTTTCTTGTAGCTTCATTGAGTTTTCTGTAGTCAATGCACATCCTCCATCCTGTGACCATTCTTGTAGGGATGAGTTCGTTCCTCTCATTATGTACTACAGTGATTCCTCCTTTCTTGGGGACCACTTGGACGGGGCTGACCCATGGGCTTCATGACTTCCGTCTGTACCACTTCTTTCATGACTGGATTTAGCCTCCTTTGGGGTTGGATGGACGGTTTGGCATCATCTTCCAATAGTATCTTATGCATGTATATGGCCGAACTGATTCCCTTCAAGTCAGCGAGGGTCCATCCAATGGCATCCTTATGCTTTTGTAATACTTGGAGTAGTTCCTCCTCTTGTTCTTGGCTGAGGGCTGAGTTTATGATCACTGGGTAACTTTCATTCTCTCCTAAATATGCATATTTGAGAGTGGGCAGCAGTGCTTTGAGTTCAAGTTTGGGTGCTTCTTTTCTTTCATTCTCCTCCTCTAGTGTGCCCTGAACATGAACCTCCGGTGTTGCACCCTCTTCGCTTGATGTTGATTCCTCTTCTGTTAACCCCTCAAGTTCTTCTTCTTCAAAAGTCTCTTCTACTGCATCTTCCAGTAAATCCAACCTCATACATTCTCCCAATGGTTCTTGTGGGTAACTCATGGCCTTGAACACATTGAATGTCATTTTATTATTGTGTAATCTCAGGGTAAGTTCACCTTTTTGGACATCAATGATAGCTCCAGCAGTGGCCAAGAATGGTCTTCCCAGGATGATAGAGGCCTTGGCTCCCTCCTTCATATCCAACACTACAAAGTCTGCTGGGAAGATAAAATCTCCTACCTTCACCAGCAAGTCTTCTACTATGCCGTGAGGAAACTTGAATGATCAGTCTGCCAGTTGTAGGGCCATTTTTGTTGGCTTGGCATCCTCAATCCTCATTTTTCTCATCATAGCTACAGACATCAAATTTATGCTGGCTCCTAAATCACATAGGGCCTTTTCCACTGTGATTTCCCCTATAATACAAGGGATCTGAAGCTCCCAGGATCCTTCAATTTCTGGGGTAGTTTGTGCTGAATGATGGCACTACATTCTTCGGTTAGTATCACAGTCTCGTTGTTCTTCCAGCTTCTCTTCTTGGTCATCAATTCCTTCAAGAACATGGCATAGAGCGGCATTTACTCTATTGCTTCAGCAAAGGGTATGTTAATCTGTAGTTTCTTGAAGATTTCAAAAAATCTTGAGAATTGGTTGTCATCCCCCTTCTTTTTCAATTGTTGAGGGTATGGAGCTTTTGGAACGTATGGCTTTAGCATTTCTCCTTTTTGATGTGAATTGGAAGTGGGAACTTGGACTTCATCTTGTTCCTTTTCCCTTTCATTTGAGTCCTTCTCTTGTGGTTTCTTGGAAGTCTCTTTCAATTCCTTCCCACTTTTGAGGGTGATAGCATGACATTCCTCCCTTGGTTTTGAATCAATGTTGCTGCACAGGTTATGGCTGGGAACTTGCTTAAATAGGTAGCCAATTTGTGTCTCAAGTTTCTTGATGGCAGCATCTTGATTCTGCATATTGGATTGCACTTCCTCTCGGAACATTTTACTGTCTTGAATTTCCTTACATATGCCTTCAAGTAGAGTCTCAATCCTTGAGAGTCTATCTTCGGATGATGGTGAGTTGAGATTGGAGGGGTGAGAAGGGCCATTTTGGTTTTGATATGGATGTTGAGGGGTATTGTTAGGTGGGTGCTGATATGATCTCTGTGTGGAATGTTGGTGAGCTGCATTGTGGTTGGGGTTGTGACGTCTCTGATCTTGGGCTTGATCTTGTTGATTTCCCCACCCAAAGTTTGGGTGGTTTCTCCAACCTGAATTATAAGTTTTGGAGTATGGATCATGGGTCTGCCTAGGTGAGTTCTCAATGTAATTGGCTTGTTCCTGATCACCCTCAGCCTCTGCATTCACTCCTTCTTGAGCTGCTGATGAGGTAGTGATTGCTGCTACTTGGTTTATTTCCATCTTCTTGGTAAGGTCAGCCAGCTGCTTGGTGATCATCTTGTTTTGAGCCAGCAGTGCATCCACGTTGTTCAGCTCCATCACTTCTCTAGTATTACCTCTTTTAGAAGCATAGAAGTAATCATTCTCAGCTACAGTCTCAATGACATCTATGGCTTCTTCAATGGTCTTCTTCTTGTTCAGAGATCCCCAGATGAGTGGTCTACTGCCTTCTTTGATTCATAAGAAAGACCCTCATAGAAAATATGTAACTGCACCCATTCATTGAACATGTCTAGTGGGCAACTTCTTGTCAAGTCCTTAAACCTCTCCCATGTTTCATAGAGAGTTTCAATATCTTGTTGCCTGAATGTTTGTACTTCAGCTCTGAACCTGTTGATTTTCTGAGGAGGGTAGAATCTCGCCAAGAATTTGTTCACCATATCTTTCCAGGTTGTTAAACTCTCCTTCGGGAAAGATTCCAGCCATTTGGATACTTTGTCCTTGAGTGAAAAGGGAAACAGAAGAAGTCTATAGGTGTCAGGATGAACACCATTAGACTTCACAGTATCACATATCCTCAGGAAGGTGGTTAGATGTTGATTGGGGTCTTCTTGGACACTTCCTCCGAATGAACAGTTGTTCTGAACAAGGGTGATGAGCTGGGATTTTAGTTCAAAATTATTGGCATGTATGGTTGGCTTTTGGATGCTACTTCCATAGTTTCCTGGGTTTGAATTTATATAAGAGCCTAAAACTCTTCTCTCTTGCCCAGCATGATACACTGGACCTTCTCTGCCATGGTTGTGACCCTCCTCTTCATGATGGTTCTCCATATTCTCACCCATGTCTGGTTCAAAATACTCCTCCTCTTCCTCAGCACCAACGACTCTCTTTCTTCTTGCTTCCCTCCTTAATCTAAGGAGGGTGCTCTCAGGTTTAGAATCAAAGAAAGTTGAAGCCCTGCTTCTTCTACCTATCGTACAACCAACAGAGCAAAAAAAAGCAAGATAGAAATTGAATGGAGTTTACTCTTGTTAGGAATGCTGTTAGGGTGAGTGATGCAATATATCAAACAATTAGTGGGTTAGTGAACTGAATTGTAAAAAGAATGAAGATAACACCACAAACGGGTAAGGGGTAAAGGGAAGAAAATAGCTAAAACTAAAAGTAAATCACTCAAATGAAATTAAATCAAACAAAAGAAAAATGCTCAATCTATTTATCCACCAATTTAATCGTTGTTGATACAAAATCAATCCCCGACAACGACGCCATAAACTTGATGCACGGAAACTTGTCTCTCAACAAATTTCCCTCGGTAAGTATACCGAATTATCGTCAAGTAAAAAACTCACAATAGGGTGAGGTCAAATCCCACAGGGATTGGTTGGTCAAGCAACTTTAATCAGAGGAATGTTCTAGTTGAGCTAAGTAGAAATTGAGTTGGTAATTGCAGAAATGTAAATGGCGGGAAAGTAAATAACAAAAAATGTAAATGCTGGAAATAAAGAGCAGAATATAAATGGCGGAAAGTAAATTGCAGAATCTTAAATGGGGATTTGGGGAAATGAACATAAAAGTAAATGGCAGAAAGTAAAGAGAATGGGTAAGATCAGAAATGGGGGATTCATTGGGCTCAGGAGATGTTGTATTCTCCGGATCAAGTTCATTCTCATCTCTTCCTCAATCAATGCATTCATTAATCTCCTTGGCAATCTTAAGTGATTGGATTCCAATTCCTTGGTAATTCAATCTCTCAAATCTTGATCAATAGCCAATTCTTTAGTCTAATTGCACAAGAGAAAAAAAAGAAGAAGAATAATGAAAACTATTATTGATCCATCAAATTATAACAGAGATCCCTAACCCAATAAAAGGGGTTTAGTTGTTCATAGCTCTAGGAATGGAAAGCATAAATGAAAAGTACATTCTCAAAATAAAACTAGAAGTTGCAGAGAAAGTAAAATATACAGAGTGTAGTTCTCCAAAAATGCAAAAGCTCCCTACTAGTTCAAAACTACTCCTATATATACTACTCTTCTGATCTTCTAGTTGGCTCTTCAAGTCTTGGATATGGGCCTTTGATCTTGAGTTGAAGTAGTTATAGTCTTTAGTAGGCTCAGCTTTGCTTGCAGAAAAGTGTGAGTTAGGCATGGACGTTAGTTAGGACGTTAGTGGTGTTAACGTTAAGTGAAAATGTGGGTTCGAGAACGTTAGTGACGGTCACCTTTTTCACTAACGTTCCAAGCCAAAAATGATCCACGTTAACTTCAACGTTAGTGGCACTAACATGACCACTAACGTTGCCTCTTGGTCCTTCGCAAATGTTATTGGCATTCACCTCTTCCAATAGTGTTGCTTATTGCCTCTTTTCCCCACGTTAGAGTTCACGTTAGTATAACTAACGTGACCCTTAACGTGGGCATGCCTAAGCTTCGAGAGCGTTAGTGACACTTACCTTTGTCATTAACGCTCCAAACGCCCCTCCTCCCCACGTTAGAGTTCACGTTAATTAGATTAACGTGGCCACTAACGTGGTGGTAATTGCCATCTCCAACGTTAGTGACAAAGGTGAGTGTCACTAACGTTGGCCTATCACTCCTTGTTCCACGTTACCCTTCACGTTAGTGGCCTTAATGTGACCACTAACATGGGTAATCTTGGCCTGTTCCAACGTTAGTGACAAAGGTGAGTGTCACTAACGTTGGCGATCTCCTCTAATCTCCACGTTAGAGTTCACGTTAATTAGATTAACGTGGCTCTTAACGTGGCCTATGTATGGCCAATCATGTAAAGTTTACAATGTTTTCTTGAATCAAGATGTAAGTGTATTTCTACCCAAAACTTGCTTATTTACTAAGAAAATGCATGAAACTACCCTAAAACAGTAAAGAAAAGGTTAGTGAAACTGGCCAAAATACCCTGGCATCAGAAAGTATTAAAGACCATTTAGGCAATCAAAGCAACAAAAAATAGAAAACAACAAGATAAGAATGGAAGAGGAATAGAATGAAAGGAACTCAACCACCTCAGTAATGCTAGTGGCCATCTCATTCCTCCATGAAGAAAATAAACAGAAAAGCCATAAGCGAAGTCACAACACCAAAGTTAAAGGTTTCTTGTCCTCAAGCAAAGAAGAACTAAAAACAAAAACAAATAGTATGATGAAAGAATAATAAAAGGATAAAAAAAATAAGAGAGAATTAGGATTGGGGGTAGATGAATTGAAATCATGCGCTGAGGGGTTTAATTTGGGCGTCGCATACGACGCGTACGCGTAAGGCACGCGTACGCGTGGATCGCGCTAATTTTCAGCGACGCGTACGCGTCTGGGACGCATACGCATGGATGGCCAAGATTGGAAAACGACGCGCATGTGTCAGGGACGTGTACGCGTGATGGAACTTGTGCTCCCAGCACCATTCCAGCCCCACACCATCACAAATCTCTGCCAAAATACTCATTGACGCCAATTTTTCAAAGTCACACGTACGCGTCAGGGACGCGCACGCGTGGGTGGCTAAATGCGCAAAACAACGCGCACGCGTGAGGTACGCGTATGCGTGGGCCTGTTTGTGCGCAAAACATAGTTCCAGCGCCACTCCTGCTCAACTCTCTGTTCACTTTTAGTTTTCACGCACACACATATGATGCATACGCATCAGCGACGCTTGCGCGTCGTGTGCTCTTTTTTTTTTGTCGCCTAAAGTGTTCGGTTCCTGTTATAAATTAGCTGCATAATCAGAAAAATGGTAAAACTCAATAAAAATCAAATAAGTTAGAAAACTACTACTACGAAAGGTAACTAAGGATACGAAATTATCAGGTTGCCTCCCGACAAGTACTACTTTAACGTCACTATCTTGACGGTTAGTTCTGCTAATTCAGTAGATGAGCGGACCTCTGGCGATGAATTTCGCCTCCCAGATAGTGCTTCAACCTCTGGCCATTCACTGTAAATTTCCTGTCAGAATTCTCTTCTTGTATCTCCACATGACCATATGGTGAAGCTCTGGTAACCACAAGCGGTCCTGACCACCGAGATTTCAGCTTCCCGGGAAAGAGATTGAGCCTTGAATTATACAGAAGCACTCTTTGTCCTGGCTCAAAGATTCTCAGAAGCACTCTCTGTCCTGGCTCAAAGACTTTGATGGCAATTTTCTTGTTAAGTAGTAACTTGGTTTTCTCCTTATAGAGCTTGGCATTTTCATAGGCTGAATTTCTGAATTCATCAAGCTCATTCAGCTGAAGCATTCGCTTAATTCCTGCAGCTTCTGAATCAAGATTCAGATACCTAATTGCCCAGTAAGCATTATGCTCCAGCTCAACTAGCAAGTGACAGGCCTTGCCATAGACCAACTGATAAGGGGACATGGCAATAGGAGTCTTGTAAGCTATCCGGTACGCCCAGAGAGCATCATCAAGCTTCCTAGACCAGTCCTTTCTTGAGACACTGACGATCTTCTCTAGAATCCTCTTAAGTTTCTGATGAACGAAACTCTTGCACAATCTAGAATTTTTACAAATAAATTCCCGTTGTAAGTATAGCTTCTAGACCGACAAGAATTCCTTTCGTACAAAAGTTTGGTTGTCACAAGTAACAAACCCAATAAAATTTATAACCGAAGTATTTAAACCTCGGGTTGTCTTCTCAAGGAATTGCAGGGAGGTATGATTTATTATTGGTTACGAGTAAAAGTGTATTTTTGGATTTTTGAGATAAGGAACATGTAATTTAAATGGCAAGAGAAATAAATTAATAATTGTAAAAAAAACTCTTGGTAAGGTATAAGAACTGGACGTCCTATCCTAGTTATCCTGTTCAATTGTGATGAGAATTGGATTTTGCTCCCACTTTGTTAACCTCTAACTATGAAGGTAAGTCAAGTGGATGAATCCATTTAGTTCCTCTGGTCCTAGTCAATTCTTATGGAAAGACTAGAGTTATTGGAATACAAATCAACTAGCAAAGATAACAATCATCAATCACAAGGAGTTTGATAAACCAAGTGTCTCCAATTACTTAACCAGAGCAAAAAGGGAGAAAATCTACTTGAATAAAAATGCCTTCAGATGGGAAGCAACAGTAATATAAATAAAAGAAAGAAATCTTATATCCGAAATACCTCAAATTATATTAAATAAAGAAATCAACTCTAACATGAAGTTCATAAGCCAAATTGAAAAGATAAATAACAATTAAAGTAATAGAATAAATAAAAGTAGAAAATAAAATAAAGGAACATTGAACCTGGAATTGAAGAGAAGTAGCATAAACATAATAGAAATCCTAAATCCTAATCCTAAGAGAGAGGAGAGAACCTCTCTCTCTAAAACTACATCTAATCCTAAAATTATGTATATTAAAGCTTGATTGATGAATGAATGGATCGATTTCCCCACTTTATAGTCTCTAATCTATGTTTTCTAGGCAGAAAATTGGGCCAAAAATAGCCTTCTGGTACATACAGGTCGCAGCAAAGTCACGCGGAAGCGTTGTCCACGCGTTTGCGCGGATTGGATTTTTTCCAGGTCACGCGTCCACGTGATCCACGCGATCACATCACCTGGCTTTGTTTTAGCTATGGCAAATTATATATTGTTGCGAAGCCCCAGATGTTAGCTTTCTAAAACAATTGAAAACATTTCATTTGGACTTTTGTAGCTCAAGTTATGGTCAATTTAGTACTAGGAGGTCAGGCTGGACAGCTTTAGCAGTTCCTTTAGCTTTTTGTATTCCTTCCACTTTTGCATGCTTCCTTTCCATTCTATCAGCCATTCCTGCCCTGTAAACCCTGAAATCACTTAACAGACATATCACGGTATCGAATGGTAATAAGAGAGGATTAAACATAGCAATTTAAAGGCCCAGGAAACATGTTTTCAATCAAAGCACAAAATCAGGAAGGAAATTGTAAAACCATGCATTTTGTATGAATAAGTGTATGAAAGATTGATAAAATACACTCAATTGAGCACAAGATAAATAATAAAATAGTGATTTATCAACCTCCCCACACTTAAACATTAGCATGTCCACATGCTAAGCTCAAGAGAAGCTATAAAGGGGTGAAGAGGAATGGTAGAATGTATGAAATGCAACCTATCTATGTGAATGAAACTACATGCAAAATGTTTCCACCTACTTGGTTTAAAGTAAATAAGCTCTTCAAGACAAACATAAATCAGATTTCACTAATTCAAATCATACAGTAGAAGACAAGTAAACTTGTAAGAAGATAGCTCATGAAAGCAGGGAATTTAGAATCAAACATTGAACCCTCACTGGTAGTGTATATCACTCTAATCTCTCAAGTGTCTAGGGTTAATCACTCTACTCTTCTCTAATCATGCTTTCTAAACTTTGTTCTTCATCTAACCAATCAACAAAAATTTAGTGTACCAATGCAAACATCATGAGGTCTTTTCAAAGTTGTAATGGAGCTAAGGTAAAGGTGAGGATATATATATGGCTAAGTGAGCTATGAATTGAATCTTTGACTAGTCTAAGTTCTCACCTAACATACATACACTCTCTATGTAATTCAAAAATCATGCCTAGCTACCATAATTCCCATTTTTGCATCACATACTCATGTACCAAATTTTTCTTTAATTTTATCCCATATGCATTGATCGTTTATTAAACTTAACATTGGGGTAATTTTGTCCCCTTATTTATTTACTTATTTATTGAATATTTTTGGATTTTTTTCTCTCTCTTTTTTTTTCTCTTTTTTTTTGAAGATATAAAAGCAAAAATAACATATCAATGAACATGGATTTTTAATTTTTCTGTTTTACATGAGTAGGCACCCAAATTCCAAATATTTTATTAAAGTAAGAACATAACACATTTCCTTATTAACCCATGTTCCCACAATTTTCCCACACTTAATTGATACACAATCTTTAACTTAAGCTAACCAAAGATTCAATTGGGATATTTAATTATTTTTCCACTTAAGGTTAGTGATGTGGTAAAATATAGAACAAATGGGGAATAAAAGGCTTAAGGTGGTTGACAAAGGTAAATGGAAGGGTAGGCTATTTGGGATAGGTGAGCTAAATAAGTAATGGCCTCAATCATATGCAAGCATGTAAATACACTAAATAGTAGACATATAGAATGGAACAAAGTAAAGTCTACAATCATAGAGAAAAAAACACACAGGAATAAAAATTTATGGTTAAATAATGTAACCATATAAATAAGCTGAAAATCTCACAGGTTGTGTGTTCTTAGCTTTAAACCATGTTCCAATTTACAATCTTCAAATAAGTTTAACACAAAAGTTTTTTTTTTAATTTAAATTAGTGAAATACTATAAAAATTTCTTGAAAAAGAAAATATTACTTCAACCAAGTAGTAACTAAATGCATAAAATCAAACAAACATGCAATCAAATATGAAAATACAACAATGAACAAACAAAGAAAATAGAATATTGGTGTTGAAAAGAAGGTAACTAACCCCTGGAAGTCGGTATCGACCACCCCACACTTAAAGATTGCACCGTCCTCGGTGCATGCTAAGATGTGCAAGTGGACGGGTTGCGAGCTATAACTGCTGCTCTTTCTCTAAAGAATGTGCAGATGGACTTGTTTGTTGCCCCATATAGAAGTTTCTCCCTTTTTTCTTTCTCGGTGGCCATTCTGAAAGAAGAGGAAAAAAAAGAAAAAGTATGATAAATAAAGTCTGGGTGGGGTAATGCCAAATAATGAGGGTCTCAATTACATGGTAGTTACAACATGCAAGTGAGAAAACAATAGAAGCACATGGCATACCAGTGGTGCAAAATTTGCAACAAAGGGGAGGAGTGTGGGTAATGAAAGTATCAATATAAGTTCATGTTAATGCAAATGGAGTGCAAGTATCATAAAGGATTGGCATTGGCAGATAATTAATATCATCCCACAGTGTAAAACAAGTCACTAAGCACCAAAATAATTCAAGAAAAGATGCAACATTTGAATAGAAAAATTTAACACCAATGGAAAAAATAATGAACGTAGAAAAGAAAATAAAAATATGAACATAATTAAAATGCAATGAATGAAAGTATGCAATTAAGTAAAATAGAATAAAAGCGAAGAAGGATGAGGAGTTAAAGAGATGAAGTAAGACAGAAAGAAGAATGAAGAAAAGATAGAAGAAATTAGGATTAGAAAAGAAAAGATAAGATAATTGGCAATGATCTGGATAAGTTGTGCGGCGCAGGCGACGCGGACGCGTGGGTCACGCGATCGCATGGCCTGATTTGTGCTATTGGCGCGAGTGCAGCCTCGCGTACGCACAACTGTCTGTTTTATACTCATTTTGCTAAATTTTAGGGTGACGCGTTCGCGTGGGTGACGCGATCGCGTGAATGGACATATTTTGAAAACGACACGGCCGCGTGGGGCACGCGGTCGCGTGATAGGGCTGGTGCTTTTAGCATCATTCCACGCCCACTCCATCATAACTTGCTGCCATACACCCATTTACGTCGATTTTTCAGGGCCACACGTTCGCGTGGGTGATGCGGACGCGTGGGGAGGCTAATTTTCAAAAAGACACAGACGCGTCAGCGACACGTTTGCGTGGGCATGGTTGTGCCCTAGGCACGCCTCCAGCCATGCTTTCGCGTGACTTTCTGTTTAATTCTCTTTTCTTTAGAACGCACCTATGACGCGGACGCGTCAGCGACGCTTACGCGTCGCGTGCGTGTTTTTTTTTTATGGAAAATGCAGAATGCAGTATTTAAATGCTAATGCAAACATTATGAATGACACTAATAAAATTAAAATAAAATAAACTAGGAATAAAAAGAAAAGAATATACCATGGTGGGTTGTGTCTCACCTAGCACTTTTAGTTAAAGTCCTTAAGTTAAACTCCCCGTTTTATCTCTCTTTGCCCTTGAAGAAGAACACTACGAGTGTCATGCATTGAAGGTTGAGGTGGATATGAGGGCTCATTACTTGGGAGGAAAGGTTCATGATGAGAGGGGGGTTCATTACTCTCCATCTTTTCCACTTGTTGCACAGCACACTTCAATTCTTTGTTCTCAGGTTGAGATTCTTTAGCCATGAAAGCTTCGGGTGCCATTCGGTTTACCGATCGGTCCAATTGAAACAGGGTTGCTTGAAATTGATCCATTGTTTCCTTGAGACGATCCCTTGACTCTTGTTCTGCTCGGATATCATAAGTAGGATCATAAGGCTCTTGGATTGATGGATATGGATGTGGTGTATATGGAGGTGGTGGTCCTTGAGAGTAACTGGGTTGGAATTGGGGTGGATCTATGTATGGCTCATATGGCTCATAGGGTGGTTGATATGGTGGGTAAGGGTTAGAATCATGTGATGGTGTTTGGTAGTAGGGGGCTTGTGAGTATGGTGGTCCAGAGTTGTGTTGAGGAGGTGGTTTATAAGCATATGGTAGGACTTTTTGGTAAGGGGGTCCACCATATTCATCATCTTGGTACGCTCCCTGGAATGGCTCTTGACCATAGTAATTTGATGGGTGATGGTTGTCACGAAGGGGTCCACCATAACTATTGTCTCGACATGCATTGTTGAATGGTCGTTGTCCATGGTATCTTGGAAGGTGTTGTTGCCGAAAGGGTTGATCAGATCCTTGGGGTTCCTTCCATCTGTGATTGGTTTGACCTTGATGAATATTTCTGTTATAGCTTCCATTCCTTTCAACAACATTAGAACTAAACTCAAAGTGACGGGGGTGAGAACTCATAGCAACTAATAAAAATTAAAAAACAACAAAAAATAAATAAATAAACAAGCAAAATAAAATATTTACAATAACCAATAATAAGGCACGTGTTTGTAATTCCTCGGCAATAGCGCCATTTTGATGAACGAAACTCTCGCGCGATCTAGAATTTTCACAAATAAATTCCCGTTGTAAGTATAGCTTCTAGACCGACAAGAATTCCTTTCGTACAAAAGTTTGGTTGTCACAAGTAACAAAACCCAATAAAATTTATAACCGAAGTATTTAAACCTCGGGTCGTCTTCTCAAGGAATTGCAGGGAGGTATGATTTATTATTGGTTACGAGTAAAAGTGTATTTTTGGGTTTTTCAGATAAAGAACAGGTAATTTAAATGGCAAGAGAAATAAATTAATAATTGTAAAAAAATCTCTTGGCAAGGTTGACGTGGCGGAAATTGGCGAATAAAGAATTGTTATGAGATATGCGTTGCAAGTATAGTTCTTAACCAACCAGAAATCCGCTTATCAATTTAGAAGGGTTGTCACAAAAATCAAAATTAAAATACTGGGAGTATGAATCCCAGGTCGTCTCCCAACGAGTTACAAAAAGGTGTGCTATTTTATTAATCAGATTTTTCAAAAAGGGTTTGAGTTGAATAAACAGGAAATTAAATTGGAGAAATTAAGTAAGTTAAATAAAAGCCTTGACTGGGAGTAGATTAGTTGGAAGCCCTATTCTTGTTGAAGTACTCTCAAGATTAATTGATAATTGAAGGTTGTTCTATTTAGTTATCCCTTACTAGGTAAGGGAAAGTCAAACAAGTTAGAATGCTATTTCTATTCACAAGTTCCAATCCGCTCAATTGAAAAGGATTAGTGTCAGTGACTAGAGAGCATTCCAACAATAAATCCAATTACAATTTTTTTTAAGCATCCCAACTCAAGGGTTCCTTTCAATCAACTCCTCATCAAGTTAGGGAACTACTCGCTCATTGTGAATGTAGAACTCATAACATAGGAAAGGGAATTAAAGAAAGACATGATAAATAAAACTCAAAGGAATCAATTAAAAATAAAAGTAATTCTTGTATTAATAAATTCTAAAATAATTCAATAGTAAAATTGAGTATATTAAAGGACATGGAAGAGTAAAGCCAAGTAAAGAAAACAAACTAGAATGACAAAGTCTTGATGAGGTAATAACTCTTCTAAAAATCCCAATGCAAAGAGCAATAGAAATAAAAATCCTAAGAACTATGAATGTGTAGAGAGAAAACCTAGAGCAGGAGTAAAACTAGATCTAAAAACTAAAACTGGGTAGAATGAATGTTTCTTGGTTTCTGCATGTTCTCTGGCTCTAGTCTACTTTTTTGGGCCAAAAACTGGGTCAAAATAAGGCCCAAAATCGCCCCCAGCGAATTCTGCAGATTATGCAGATCGCGCACGTCACGCGATCGCGTCATTCATGTGGATGCGTCATTCGGCGTTTTGCTTTGCCAAGTGGGCGCGTCGTCCACGCCTCTGCGTCACTTGTGCAATTCCAATCCGTGCGGTTGCGTGAGCCATGCGACAGCGTCACTGCGATTTCCTCTCTTTCGCGCGGTCGCGTGAGCCATGTGGCCGCGTCACTTTTCGCTGGTCATCTCCTTAATTTCTTGTGTTCCTTCCAATTTTGCAAGCCCCCTTTCCAATCTCCAACTCATTCATGCCCTATAAAGCCTGAAACACTTAACACACAGATCACGGCATCGAATGGAATAAAGGAGAATTAAAATACATATTTAAAAGTATCTAGGAAGCAAGTTTTCAATCATGTAATAATTTTAGGAAGGAAGTATAAATACATGCTAATCATATGAATAAGTGGGTAAAGATCATGATAAAACCACACAATTAAGCACATTATAAACCATAAAATAGTGGTTTATCAACTTCCCCACACTTAAACATTAGCATGTCCTCATGCTTAGTTGAGGGAGATAAAATAAATGAGTAGGAACATGTAAAACTCATGCAATGCAATGCAACCTATATATGTAAATGCAACTATATGATTCTCGTCCACTTGATCAATAGCGAATAAGTTCCTCAAAACAATTACAAATCAAATTCCACTAATTCAATTCTTATACAGTAAGAACAGATAAAAGTGCAAGAAGGTAGCTCATGAAAGCAGGGAACATAGAATTTTAAGCATTGAACCCTCACTGATGATGTATGTACGCGCTAATCTCTCTAGTGTATAGGGCAATCACTCTATCCTTCTCTAATCATGCTCTCTAATTTTTTTTTGTTCTTCTCCTAACCAATCAACAACATTTAATATACCAATGCAAACATCATGAGGTATTCTCAAGGTTGTAATGGGGTCAAGGTAATGGTAAGGATACATATATGGCTAAGTAAGCTTATAAACTGAATCTTTAATTAACCCAAGCTTTAACATAACCTATATATATTCTATATAACTTTAGAATTCATACCTAGCTACCCAGAATTTCCCTTTCACATTCCATACTCGTGTATCAACTTTCTATTTTAATTTTATCATACATGCATTGATCTTTGAATTCTTAACTTAGCATTGGGGTAATTTTGTCCCCTTATTTATTTATTGAATATTTTTGGTTATTATTATTTTTTTTTAACATAAACATAAAAATAAACATAGCTTATCAATGCACATAGATTTTTAATTCTTATAGTTTCACATGAGTAGGTATCCAAATTTCCATTGTATTATCATGACACATTTCCTTATTATCTTTTATTCCCACAATTTCCCATACTTAATTAGCACACACAATTCTATCTTAAGCTAACCAAAGATTCAGTTTGGGATATATAATTATTTTTCCGCTTAAGGCTAGTAATGTGGTAAAATATAGAACAAATGGGATTTAAAGGCTCAAAGTGGCTAACAAAGGTAATTAAAAGGGTAGGTTTAATTTGGATAAGTGAGTTTAAACAAATAATGGCCTCAATCATATGCAAGCACACAAATATAATAAACATTGGACATATAGGGATGAAACAAAATATAGATTACAATCATAGAGAAGTAAACACACAAGAATAAAATAATTATGGTTAAATAGTGTAACCATGCATACAGGCTCAAATCTCACAGGTTGTGTGTTCTTTAGCTCAAAAATCATGTTCCAAATACAAATTCAAGCAAATTTAACATAAAAGTTTTAATTAAAATTAGTGAAATTTTGTTCCAAAAATAGGGTCTTAGAGGAAAACTTATTGTCTTTTCAATCAAGTAGAACATGCATGCAACTAACCTATTACTATGCAATTTATCCTATTCTACAAAAGAAAAACTAACTAAATATCCTAATTTATTGGTGTTTAGGGAAGAGAAATTACCTCCGGAAGTCAGGTACTGACCGACCTCCCCACACTTAATGCTTTGCACCGTCCTCGGTGCCATCTGTCAGAAACAAAGGTGGGCTGGTAGCAGTATCTCCACAGTCTGGGCCATCATGGCTTCCTGTGCTTGTAAAGGACGTGGAGCCCGGGGTGTCTGAGTCCTTGAATTTTCCCAGAATCAGCTCCTTGAGGTATGTGAATCGGCGCTTGTTACGGCGCTCTCTCATCTTAGCTTTGTGTTCCTGCCGATCCAACCTTTCAAGTATTTGATGGAACAGTTAGTCTGTTGTAAGTGCTTGTGGTGTTGAAGAAGGAATATCTTCAACCGGTTTAGTAGGATGGCTTGTGGCGGCTGGTGGGGGTCGGATGTATTTCCCGTTAGGGACATACTGATCATCCCGTGGAAGCATGGCTTTGGTGTCCCCAGCTCTGTAGGAGACTCCAGCTGCTGAGACAAGATCTGAGACCAAGGCGGGAAAAGGTAAGTTGCCCGCAATTTGTACGTGTCCCATGGCATTCCGGATGTGTCTTGGTAGGTTTAGAGGCTGGTTTGTAAGGATGCACCATAGTAGAACGGCCATGTCCGCAGTGAAGGAGGACTCGTGAGTGCTCAGAAAGACGTAATGGGACATGATCTGTGCCCATACGCGAGCCTCCAGGGTAAGTACTGAAGCCGATATTCCCTTAGGGCGGGTACGATGGTATCCGTAGATCCAACGGCTGCCAGGTAGTACGATAACTCTGAGAATGGCGTCCCAGTCAAATTGGTACATTTGGCGCTTGAGTGCGCCTTCTTGAAAGGCGTCTAATCCTTTTGGAATAGGGGGAAGACCTAGAGCTCTTTGAATGGCATCTTCTGTAATGGGGACTTGCTTCTGACGGACAAAGACAGACTGCAGGGTTGGCAGGTGGAAGTTAGAATAGAACTCGACTACCCAAGAAAGATTGACCTGCCTCGGCTGTCTCTGTAGGAAACCCCATTTTCTTTGTGCTATTTGCGGCTCAACAAAGGTAGCAATATGGTTTGGGAGAAGAAGAAGGTATTCGTTGTTGTAACTCCTTTCTGCCAGGATGGGGAACATCTGCTCACAGTAGCGATTGGAAAATCGCGTAGTGTCCTTTGCTGGGAAGGCTTTTTCTTTATCATCAACCTTTATAATCCTCTTAGTTCCTTTTGTTGAGGGTTTAACCGCAGTTGAAGAGGGCTCTGCCACTAATGCTCTTTTTGTTCCTCTTCTTGCTGGTGGTTTGGGAGTAGCTTTCTCTTTTCCTTTCTTGGTGGCCATCTTGAAAGGGAGAAAAGAGGAAGTATGTCAAAATGTCAAGGGGTAAAGCAAGGAATATGATGTTATGGGTGGCAATCAATGCACATTAAATATGAATGAAGTGAACACATGCTCATGACTACATGTGAAAAGTTCATCAAAGAGAATAAAGCAAGTGCATGTTTGGGTAATTAGATGCAAGATGTTTATTGGCATGCCGGCAAAGGCATGAGTAGCATAGGTCAAGCATCACTCGTAACAAACCATCACGTTTGTATTGACAATTATTTTCAACGAATAAAATATGAAAGGGGTTTTGTGAAAAACAAGCATTTAATAGTAGAATAGAATAACGTAGAAAATGCAAAATGCTATATTCGCCTTTTCACAAACACATAGCATGCATGGTAAATAAGGTATAGAATGTATTAAAGTGAACATGCAAGCAACCCTTTAAAAAGGTAATATATAATTGCCAAACAATTTTACAACGATCCACAAGCATATAATGAGAAATAATGACTCAAATAAATTTCCAACACCAAGTAAAAAGGAAAAAGAAAGAAAAAGAAAATATGGATAATGAAAGTAAAAAGAAAAGAAAAGAAGGTGACATATAAAAATAAGAAGAATAATAGAAAAGTAAGGGGGGAAAGAAGAAAAGAAAACCTTGTTAATGGGAATGAGAGAGAGAGAGAGAGAGTAGAAAGGGAGAAAGAAGAAATAAGGAGGGAAAAGAGAAAATAGGATTTGGGGAAAAGAAAGATAAGATAATTGGCAAATCAGAGAAGTTGTGCGGCGCAGGCGACGCGGCCGCGTGGAGCACGCGGTCGCGCGAATTGCACTTATAATAATTGATGCGGTCGCGTCGGTCACGCGGTCGCGTGACCCGTTTCATGCTACTGGCGCGAGGGTAGCCTCGCGCTCGCACAACTCTCTGTTCGAAATTTTATTTTTGCCAAATCTGGGGTGACACGATCGCGTGGGGCATGCGATTGCGTGAGTGGCCATTAGAAGGATATGACACGGTCGCGTCAGTCACGTAGCCGCGTGGGAAGAATTATGCGTTCAGCACCAATCCAGCACCACTCTAGCAAAACTTTCGGTCGTGCACCCTTTTTATGTCAAATTCCAGGGCACACGGCCGCGTGAGTGACGCGGTCGTGTGGTAGGCCAATGTTCCCATTTGACGCGGACGCGTCGGCGACGCGGTCACGTGGGGCAATTTGTTCCACTAGCACGCCTCCAGCCACGCTCTTGCGGGACTCTCTGTTCGTTTTATTATTTCCTCCGATCTCCTTCGACGCGGACGCGTCAATGAGGCAGTCGCGTCGCGTAAAATTTTTTTATTTTTTAAATATGTAAATGCAGATGTGCAAAATGTACTAATAAAGAGAAGAGTTATTGAATAAGGAAAACTATGAATAAAGAAAAGAACGATCATACCATGGTGGGTTGTCTCCCACCTAGCACTTTGCTTTAACGTCCGTAAGTTGGACGCTCCACTAGCTCAGGCTTCGGCTATGTGGGGATCTTCTAAGAGGAAGATCTCGAGCTTCTTGTTTTTCTTCAGCTTCTCGCCATGGTACAGCTTTAAACAATGTCCATTAACTTTGATAAGGTCAGAGCTTGAAGGATGGCTGATGACAAGCCATCTTAGCCTATTTTAACTAGTCTTTTTCTTTAGTTTTCATTAGAATTATGCACTTTCTTGAGCCATAAGCAAGCTAATTGGGTAGATTTTCATGTTTCCTTTGATTTAATCAACCATGTATGAATTCATGCTATTTCATGAGGTTTTATACTATAATTGTCACATATTATGACAGAATGAATATCTCATGATTTTAAGCATAGCTTTGATGTGTTTGGTTGATTAATGATAGGTGAAGAAAGCTTGGAGAAAGGTTGAAGCAAGAAGGAATGGCTAGGAGTAAAGGGAGGACAATGGAATAAGTGAAATTGAACCAAGAAGCAAAAAGCTGGACCTAAAGTTAGCCTCAAACTTTTGCACAAACTTTTGGGTGAAAAGTTAGCCCCAACGTTAGACCCCTAACTTTTGGGCTATCGTTGGAACTTAAAAATCACTCCCTGGGCACCAAAAGTTTGCGCCAACGTTAGACCCCTAACTTTTGGGCTAACGTTAGCACATGAAAATCACTCCCTGGGCACCAAAAGTTTGCGCCAACGTTAGACCCCTAACTTTTGGGCTAACGTTGGCACATGAAAATACCCCCTGACCACCAAAAGTTTGCGCCAACGTTAGACCCCCAACTTTTGGGCTAACGTTGGCACATGGGAAATACAAAGGGGAGCGAAAGTTTGCGCCAACGTTAGACCCCCAACTTTTGGGCTAACGTTGGCGCCATAAGTGCACAAGGTAAAGCCAACGTTGGAGCAAAAGTTAGACCCCTAACTTTGGCACCAACGTTGGTATCAGCAGATTATGGTAGCTGATATGAAAAGTTGGAACTTTTGCTCAAACTTTTACTCCAACTTTTGCAAAACTCCAACCCGGTTCAATTGGTTTACTTTGGTTCCTCTCCAAACTCCAAGAGCAATCAACCAAGGCCTCTTTCAACCCAATTCCACCAAGAGCAAAGGCCCAACTCAAGGCTTGAAGATCATTTTGAAGAAAGTGTATAAATAGGAGAGAATTTTCATGTTCATTTACTTTTCTGCTTCAAGATCCGATTTAACCCAAACCCTCTTCTACTTCTCTGCTTGATGCAAATATACTTTTCCTTGTTTAATTTCTGCAAATCCAAGTCCCAATCCCCTTTACAATTCAAGTCATTTACATTTCTTGCACTTTAAGATTCCGCAATTTACATTTCTTGCATTCTAAGTTTCTGCTATTTAATTTCTTGTTCTTTAAGATTCAGCACTTTAATTTCTTGCTCTCTTTAATTTCATGCAATTTACCCATTCCCTTTACTTTCCATGCAATTTAATTTCTGCAAATCACAAATCACTCAACCAAATCTTGATTCGCTTGACTAAATCAACCACTAAACTAAAAATTGCTCAATCCTTCAATCCCTGTGGGATCGACCTCACTCCCGTGAGTTATTATTACTTGATGCGACCCGGTGCACTTGCCGGTTAGATTGGTGTTGTTTTGGAGAGATTCGTTTCTCCACCAAAATAGCTCATCAATGGCTTAGGTGATAAACTCCGTACGGTTCGGCCTTCTCTACTCTGTATGGACCTTCCCATCTTGATCTCAACTTGCCCGGCATGAGCCTCAGTCAAGATTTGTAAAGGAGGACTAAATCCCCAGGTTGGAACTCTTTTCTCTTGATGTGCTGATCATGTATAGCCTTCATCTTTTCCTTGTATAGTCTTGAGTTCTCATAAGCTTCTAGGCGAAGGCTTTCTAGTTCTTGCAGTTGCAACTTCCTTTCAGCTCCGGCTTTTTCAATTCCCATGTTGCACTTCTTTACTGCCCAAAAGGCTTTGTGCTCTAATTCAACAGGGAGATGATAAGCTTTTCCATAAACTAAGCGGAAAGGACTCATCCCAATGGGTGTTTTGTATGCTGTTCTATATGCCCAGAGTGCATCTTGTAGCCTGGTGCTCCAGTCTCTTCTATGAGGTTTGACTATCTTCTGCAAGATACGCTTTATCTCTCTGTTTGACACCTCGGCTTACCCATTAGTTTGAGGATGGTAGGCTGTTGCAACCTTATGAATTATCCCATGCTTCTTCATTAATCCTGTTAGTCTCCTGTTACAAAAATGGGTGCCTTGATCGCTCACGATTGCTCGTGGTGATCCAAAGTGACAAATAATGTGGTTTCTCACAAAGGAAACAACAGTGTTAGCATCATCAGTGCGGGTAGGAATTGCTTCCACCCATTTGGAAACGTAATCCACAGCTAACAATATATAAAAATAACCATTAGAATTTGGAAATGGACCCATGAAGTCAATGCCCCAAACATAAAAAATTTCACAAAAAAGCATAATTTGTTGAGGCATCTCATCCCTCTTGGATATATTACCAAATTTTTGGCATGGGAAACAAGATCTACAAAATTTAGCAGCGTCTCTAAAAAGTGTAGGCCACCAGAATCCACAGTCTAAGATTTTTCTAGCTGTTCTTTGAGGGCCAAAATATCCTCCACTCTCAGACGAGTGACATGCCTCTAAGATGGACTGGAATTCTGATTGAGGCACACACCGTCTAATTACCTGGTCAGCGCCACATCTCCATAAATATGGGTCATCCCATATATAATATTTAGACTCACTTTTCAGCTTGTCTCTTTGATGCTTAGAAAAGTTTGGAGGAAAGGTGCGGCTAACTAGATAATTAGCTACAGGTGCATACCAAGGGACTACCTCAGATACTGCTTGCAGGTTATCAAATGGGAAATTATCAGCTATAGAAGTGGGGTCATCTGTAATGTGCTGAAGGTGACTCAAATGGTCTTCCACTAAATTCTGGTTACCACTCCTATCCTTAATTTCTAAATCAAATTCTTGTAATAGCAGTATCTAACGTATGAGCCTTGGTTTGGATTCCTTTTTAGCTAATAGATACTTTATAGCTGCGTGGTCTGAGTACACTACTACCTTCGTACCAAGTAAATAGGCTCGGAATTTATCCAGAGCAAAAACAATAGCAAGAAGCTCTTTCTCAGTAGTAGTGTAATTGGACTGAGCGGCATCTAAAGTTTTAGACGCATAAGCAATAACAAAGGGGTCCTTACCTTCACGCTGAGCCAGTGCTGCTCTTACTGCATGGTTGGAGGCGTCGCACATTATTTCAAATGGCTGGCTCCAGTCTAGTCCTCTCACAATTGGAGCTTGAGTCAGGGTGGTCTTCAGCTTATCATACGCTTGTTTGCAATCCTCACTGAACTCGAACTCAATATCATTCTGCAGCAGCCTGGATAAGGGAAGTGCTACCTTACTGAAGTCCTTAATGAATCTCCTGTAAAAACCTGCATGGCCAAGGAACGAACGGACTTCCCTCACAGAAGAGGGGTAAAGTAAACTAGAAATATCATCCACCTTTGCTGGATCTACAGAAATGCCAGTATTAGACATAACATGTCCTAGTACAATACCTTGTTTTACCATAAAGTGACATTTTTCAAAATTTAATACAAGGTTTGTACTGACACATTTATCTAATACTTTAGATAATCCATCTAAGCTGATGCACGGAAACTTGTCCTTTAACAAATCTCCCTCGGCAAGTATACCGAATTGTCATGAAGTAAAAACTCACAATAGAGTGAGGTCGAATCCCACAGGGATTGATTGGTCAAGCAACTTTAATTGGAAGAATGTTCTAGTTGAGCTAAGCAGAAATTGGGTTGAGAATTGCAGGAAATTAAATGGCGGGAAAGTAAATTGTAGAAAATAAATGACGGAAGGTAAATTGCAGAATCTTAAATGGGAAATGGGAGTTTAGGATAAAAGTAAATAGCAGAAAGTAAAGAGAATGAGTAAGATCAGAAATGGGGAGTTCATTGGGCTTAGGAGATGTTGCATTCTTCGGATCAAGTTCATTTTCATCTCTTCCTCAATCAATGCATTCATTGATCTCCTTGGCAATCTTAAGTGATTGAATTCCAATTCCTTGGTAATTCAATCTCTCAAATCAGATCAATAGCCAATTCCTTGGTCTAATTGCTCATGAGAAGAGATGAAGTGTTGTCACTGATTATACCACATGTATTTCCAAATCAAAGTATTGCGTTAACTGAGTTAACGTGGCAACTAACGTGGCCTAAAGTGGCTTAGTCCAATGTTAGTGATAAAGGTGAGTGTCACTAACATTGGCGATTCTTTGCTCCCTTCACGTTAGAGTCCACGTTAACTGAGTTAACGTGGCAACTAATGTGGCTCAAAGTGGCTTAGCTCAACATTAGTGACAAAGGTGAGTGTCACTAACGTTGGTTATTCTTTTGTTTTCCCACGTTAGAGTCCACGTTAACTGAGTTAACGTGGCTCTTAACGTGTCCAATATGAGCTTGGTCCAACGTTAGTGACAAAGGTGAGTGTCACTAACGTTGGCTTCATTTTCTTCTTCCTCGTTAACTACCACGTTAATGTAGTTAACGTGGCAATTAACGTGGGCTATGATGGCTTCGAGGACGTTATTGGCGATTACTTTTCTCATTAACGTTGCAAGCTAGCTCCCCTTCCACGTTAGTGGTCACGTTAGTTAGACTAACGTGGCTTCTAACGTGGTTCTTCCTTGCTTCCTTTGTCCTGAAATCAAGCAATAAAGTGCATCAAAGTTCTAGTCCAAGTTATCAGACATGCATCATCCAATTTGTCATTCAATTCATGCATAATTCTCATGAATTCATATAAAAATCACAATGTTAGCTTGAATCAAGATGTAAGTGAAATTCTACCCAAAACTTGCTTATTTCCTAAGAAAGTGCATGAAACTACCCTAAAAGCATAAAGAAAAAGGTCCGTGAAACTGGCCAAAATGCCTTGGCATCACAACACCAAACTTAAAGCTTGCTTATCCCTAAGCAAGTACTGGAACAAGAGAATGATGAATGAAATGACAAGAGGAATGAATCATTATTGTGGAAGTCATGTTCTTGGTTTTATGGGGTTTCATGCATAGCAACTTAGGTTCATTCCTTTACTGGCTTTCAAACCTTTATCATGCCTTGGAATACTCACTTGATTGCACCCTTTGAGACTTTTATTTATTGATCCCTTTATCTTTCCACGGTTTATTTCTTCCTTAGGCTAAGTGTTCTGTGAGGGGGCGACTCTTTAAGATAAGTTTTCAGCCAACACTCCCGAACCAGTTGGTTCAAGGTGCTAGGTGTTGAAACACCCCTAAGGACTTACTCCCTCAAGTCTCTCTCCCCCATACATGCACACCATAGGCACATGGTTTGTTATTTTCTTCCCTTGAGGTCTTGGTGTCCAGCACCTCTTTGGGTTACTAAATGTTCTGTAGCAAGGTTGTTCTTGATAGTGGATTTTCAGTTGATAATCCTGGGTTAGTTAACCCAAGTTACCAAGTGATGAAGCACTCCTAAGAACTTATTCATCCAAGCAGATCCTTGGTACAAGAGCACCACAGACACATCCCTCAAGATTCAAGCCCTTGGTGCCTAGCCTTATTCTTTATTAACTTTTCTTTCTTTTTCAACTCTTATTATTCTTTTCCTTTTTCTTATTGGGATCTTATTATTTAGCTAGTCTGATGGGGTGTGTTTCAAGCATATGATTCAGGACAGATAGTTGCCTTCCCACCTTGTTGGTGAACCAACTTAGCTAAGTGATTACTACACCACAAATTTAAGGACCTACTCCACAACTTGAACATCACTCTGGTCTTTCATAACATCTCTTTTTATTGGACTTATAAGGACAAGCATACAATAAGCAAGATGAAAATGAAGGCAGGCAATTTGACTAGCAAGCATAGACCTAGGCAAAAGCAAACTTAAAGACAGAATTGAAAATTCCTAAGCTACTATGGAAGCATGTTCTATTTCATACATGATTTTCCTTATTAAAAAAAAAACTTGAAAAAGAAAGATGGAACAATGAGGGAACTCTACCACCTTTTACTCTTGGGGGTGCTCATGCTCTCCTTCCTGTTTGTCCTCCTTGTGTTTTTCTTGAGTGCTTGCACTCCCACTTCCCTTACTTTTTCCAATCAACTTCTTCCAGAAGCCAGCATCTTCCATCTTCTTTTTTAATGTTTCCTTCTGCTGTTTCACCTTCCTTTCCTCTTGTTCTGTGAGATCTTTTTGGACTTCATCATACCTAGGGATTGCAGAGTGTAGATTATGCATATGACTAGACATATAGTTCAACTTGGCTTGAGTGTTTATGTTGAACTCCTCCCTATGTAGTTGTCGTCCTTCATTCAGTACGCTGAACTCATTGAATGCCTTCGTCTGAGCTAGCTGGTGTTGGTTGAGTTCTTGAAGGCGTTTATCTTGACGCTCTTGCCTTTCAGTCACTTGATTGATGGCTTGAGTGAGCTGGGAATAATGTTCCATTTGCTGTTTCTGCCAATCCCCTTGTTGATTCATCCAATTAGAAAGGAGTTCTTCTTGACGATCCATCCTTTGGGCTTAAACGTGCAGTTGTTGTTCTTGTCCCTCCATATAACTCCTCGCTAGCTCCTCAATGGCTCCGTGAATGTGATTCAAGTTGATGTTGGTTGGATCATAGTACTCTTCTTGCTGATATTCTTCTTGTTGAGGTTCTTCTTGGTGAGGTTCTTCTTGTGGTGTTCTTCTCCCTATTTGAGGCCTTCTTTGTTGTTGGGCGGGTGTCACATACGTTATACGCTGGGGTGTAACCATCCTTCCAGGGTTTACCCAAGTTGGGTTGCTGTCCTCAAAGACTACCTTGGCTTTCATACACAGCCTAAGGATGGTGTTGGGGAACCAAAGTCTAGCACCTGGATCATTCTTCTTGGCTGATTCTTAAATCCCCTCAGCTATAATTTCGTTCACATTGATGCTTCCACCCTTTACTAACAGTGTACCATAGTAGCTCAAGTTACGTTGACCTTAGAATTGTTTGCAGCTGGGAGGATAGATCTCCTCACAAGTTCAAACCATTCCTTGGCTTCCAAGATGAGGTCTCCTCTCCTGATGAACTGAGGTCTTCTTTCTGAATACCTTTCCCAGTCAGATCCTATAACACATATATCATTCACAATTTTTTCAAGCTCATCATTGTCGGGGCCATTACTTATTCTCACGGGATAACTGGGCTCATCAAAATATGGCGATTTCAGCTGAAGAACCCTTGTTATGGCATTGGGGCTGAAGTCCACCTCTGTTCCTCTCACGTAACTTTTGAAGGTGGGGGCCTTGGTTTTGTCTTCTCTGACCACATTTGCATAGAATTCTTTGATGAGGTTTTCATTTATCTTTGCTTCTGAGTTCGTGAGCCTTTGCCAACCCCTTTGTTCGATCTTCTCTCGAATCTGTGGGCATTCATCTTTGTTGAACTGGAATGTTAACTCAGGCAATATCTTTTTGAGCTTTATCCGTTCAAATTCATGTTCATGGAATGCAGTTTTGAATTTCCCTTCATCAAAAGGGCTGCTCTCAACTGGTTCCTTTCTCTTTTGCCTCTTGGAGCTTGATGATGCCATAAGTAGGAGTTGATGTGTGAAGGTGGTGGAAGGTATGGATAGATGGGGGAATTCGATTGGGTTAAGATTGGGTGTAGTGAAGGGATTTGAGTTCCGGAGGTGTGGAGTATAAGGAATGGGAATTGGAATGTGGAAGGGTTATGAACTAAGAACCACTTATATAGAGAAGTGGTGAGTGAATAGAAGGTGTGGATTGATGGGGTGGTTGTGTGATGGACGGATGGGGTTTAGCATGCGATGAGCACAAGGATCATCAACTTTATGATGGTGTTGGTTCAGTTTTCAGGCTTTGTTCTTTTTCCAATGTTGCATGGCAACAATTCCAATGTAATCCCCTTGGAGACACGTGTACAGTCCTCTCCTTTTGTGGTAGCCGAACCCTTCAACTGTCCCATCAATTCTCCTACAAAATAAAAGAAATGTGATTAAAAGAAAACTTGTAGAAAGTGACGGCAAAATTAAAAGAATAACTACTTTTTAAAGTTTTTGTTTCTAACTACTAAGTGCTGTTCATGAGTGCACACCAACTGACTAACTCAGCATCCATGTATGCAACATTGGCAACACCAAACTTAGTTTGGTGCCATGTGGTGTAAAAGATTTGTTCAAGGCCCCTAAGAGTGACATGATATGGGTTACATTTATGTTCTCTTAGTGTACCTTCAACACCAAACTTGTTCCTCACTATATGTTGCACAAAAGGATTCATTCAAGTGCATGTCAAGTTGAGTTAAAATCCCTGAACCTTGCTTTATTGACTACTTTTAAAAGCATGTAAAACATGGGTTGCCTCCCATGAAGCGCTTCTTTAGCGTCACTAGCTTGACGTTCTGCCTTTGTCATGGTGGTTGGTAATGCTTCAGATCTTTCCCTCTTACAGTAAACTATATCCATTGGCTTCATCAATGATCTCCACATGTTCTAGGGAGAGAACTTTGTTGATGGTGAAAACCTTAGGTAACTGAGATGGGATGGTGGGGAGATGAGGTGGAATATCTCGGAAGTAAGCTGAGATCACTTTATCCCCTAGAGAGAAATCTTCTGTAGGGATCTTTTTATTCCTCCATCTCCTTTGTACTTTCTTCTTTATTTCTTTTGCTGTTATCCTACTCTTTGTGGTCTCTTTCCCAGGGTGTACAACTTGTGCTTCAATGCTTTTTTCTCCCACCATTGCTCTGTCATGCTCTGCCCTTAGTTCTTTGCCTTCCTGACTTGCTTCTTGTGAGGGTTTGAAGACGTTGAAGCTGAGTTGTTCGTCATGTATCCTCAGTATTAGCTCTCCTCGCTCCACATCTATGAGCGCTCTGGCTGTAGCTAAGAATGGTCTTCCCAATATGATTGGGTGAAGGTGACTTTCTTCCATTTCCAGTATGACAAAGTCTGTGGGAAGGAAGTAGTTCCCAACCTTCACCAGCACGTTTTCAACCACTCCAATTGCTTGTTTTTGAGTTTTGTCCACCAGCCTGATGACTACGTCTGTGGGCATCAGCTCATTGATTTGCAGCCTCTTCATAAGGGATAAAGGCATTAAGTTGATGCTTGCTCCCAAATCACAGAGTCCTTTGTCAAACATTGTTTCTCTTATGGCACAGGGGATGTGAAAACTCCCTAGGTCCTTCCTTTTTGTAGGCAGCTCTGGTTGAATGAGAGCACTGCACTCCTTGTTCATCACTATGATTTGTCCTCCCCTAAGTGAGCTTTTCCTGGTCAGCAGCTCCTTCATATACTTGATGTATGAGGGCATTTGTTGGAGAGCCTTAATGAATGGTATGTTTACATGGAGGGATGCAAATATGTCAAGAAACCTTGAGTATATTCTCTTCTCTACACCACCATTTAGTAATTGGGGAAAGGGTGCATAGAGCCCATAGAGCCTCCATGTGTTGCACAAGCCTTTGGCATTTTCTTTTTTTTCTTATCAGTGCACTACACATATCCACTCCAGGCATTTTAGTTCACATTTCTTCTTGAGACATTGGTGTCCAGTACCTCTTTGTGTGACTAAATGTTTTGTATTTAGGTTGCTATTGATAATGGACTTTTGGTTGATAATCCCGGGTTAGTTAACCCAAGTTACCAAGTGTTGAAACACTCCTCAGAACCTATTCATCCAAGCATATCCTTAATACATAAACACCACAGACATTTGTCTCAGAAGTTCAAACCATTGGTGCCTAGTTTATTTTCTCAATTTTTTTGCTTTTTGTTGCCCTTTTTCAGTGGCTTTTTCTTCTTCTTTTTCTTTCTTTTTCATGGCCAATGCTTTTGGTTAGTATGTCTCCATCGTGCCTTTTTGCAGTTCCTTGGCTTGCTCAGCTTCACTTTCCTGCTTAGCTTCTTCCACACCTTCCTTCAAGATTTCTGGCTCCTGTTCTGAGGGTCTAATTCCTTCTTCTTCTGAGACTTCCTTCAATATGGTGATGGCTTTGCATTCTTCCCATCTTACTCTCTTTTGTTCCCCTTTAGGATTCTTTTCTGTGTCACTAGGGAACACTGCAGTTGATTTGGGGGCCTGTTGAGCTAGCTCTCCTACTTGAGACTCCATCCTCTTGAGTTTTTCACCATGGTTTCTTAAGGTTGATCTCACATCATCCCTGAAGCTTTTCAACTCAATTATGTCCTGACCCATGTGTGCCAGCATTCCTTCTATCCTGTTTAGTTGATCTTGAAATTGTTGGTTCGGATTAGGTTGGGTAGGTTGATTATTTTGGCCATGATATAGTGGTTGAGAGTAAGTGTTTTGTGTGGCTTGGTATGATCTTTGGTTTAGGCAACAAACAAGTGAAATACTCTTGGTTAATGGAAGAGCATGGTTAGAGCAGTTGAGGAATTAATTCAAACAGTTAGTGAGTCAGTGAGTTAGTTGCTTGAATTTAAAGGCATAAAGAAAGAAAGCATGTAACAGAGTGCAGAAATTAAAAATTCAACAAGTAACTTGAACTGAATTAACAAAGCAAGAAAAATGCTCAATCTAGTTAACTTCCAATTTGAGAATTGTCAATCGAAAACCAATCCCCGGCAACGGCGCCATAAAACTTGATGCGCATAAACTTGTTATGCTACGATTTAGGAAATTGCACGATCGGCAAAATTCCTTCCGGCAAATGCACCGGTTATCGTCAAGTAAAAACTCACAATAGAGTGAGGTCGAATCCCACAAGGATTGGTTGAGTGATCAATTCGGATTAAAAGTATGTTCTAGTTGAGCGGAATCAAGATTTAGATGAGAATTGCGGAATGTAAAATTGCATGAATTAAAGAGCGAGAAGCTAAATTGCTGAAATTAAAAGGGATAGGGGTGATTGCATGAATTTAATTGCAGAATGTAAAGAGAAAGTGGTAAATCAGAAATGGGGAGTTCATTGGGTGTTAGGAGATATTGAGATCTCCGAATCAAAACAACTTTTATCCCTTCCTCAACTTTCATGATTTTGGCGTTTAAGCTCCAGTTTAAGCTTAAACTGGAACTTAAACTCCACATGTGATATTCAAGCTTCCTTTATTGATTTTTGTTGCTTCCTTGCCTAGCCTCTTCTTTCCTGAAATCATCCAAACAACTGCATCAAAGTCTTGCAAATTTTCATGAGAATCTTCCATTCATAGCATTCAAGTAATATAACTAAAAACTCATGAAATTTGCATAAAAATCATGCTGTTTGGATGGTTCATTGCTTTGTTATTCATTTAACCATTCTTGGTTACTTTAAGCTCAAGAAAATGCATAAAACAACTAAAACTAACAGAAAAATGCTAGTGAAACTAGCCTAAGATGCCTTGGCATCAAGTAACCATCTTGCAATCTTCCTATCTGACTTTCTTTGCTTTACCTCTCGGATTTTTCTCTATGTCACTTGGGAAGCTATCAGTAGGTTTGGGAATCTTCTCAGATAGGTATTCCACTTGAAATTCCAGCCTCTTTATGGTGTCTCCCTGATTCTTAAAATTGGCTCGCACCTCCTCTTTGAACACCTTGTTATCTTGAATTTCCTTGCATATGCCTTCAAGTAGGGTTTCAATCTTGGAGAGTCTATCTTCAGATGATGGTGAGTTGAGATTGGAGGGGTGAGAAGGGCCATTTTGACTTTGGTATGGATGTTGAGGTGTGTTGTTAGGTGGGTGCTGATATGATCTCTGTGTGGGATGTTGGTGAGTTGCATTGTTGCTGGGGTTGTGGCGTCTCTGATCCTGGCCTTGATCCTGTTGATTTCCCCACCCAAACTTTGGGTGGTTCCTCCAACCAGGATTATATGTTTTGGATTATGGGTCATGGTGCTGCCTGGGTGAATTTCCACTGTAGTTGACCTGTTCCTGATCACCCTCTGGCTCTTTATTCACTCCTTCTTGAGTTGCTGCTGATGTTGTGATTGCTGCTACTTGATTCCTCTCCATCTTCTTGGTGAGGTCAGCTAATTGCTTGGTAATCATCTTGTTTTGAGCTAACAGTGCATCCACATTGTTCAGCTCCATCACTCCTCTAGTGTTGCCTCTTTCAGAAGCATAGAAGTAGTCATTCTCAGCTACAGTCTCAATGACATCTATGGCTTCTTCAATGGTCTTCTTCTTGTTCAGAGATCCCCTGGATGAGTGGTCTACTGCCTTCTTTGATTCATACGAAAGGCCTTCATAGAAAATGTGCAACTGCACCCATTCATTGAACATATCTGGTGGGCATCTTCTTGTCAGGTCCTTAAACCTCTCCCATGCTTCATATAGAGTCTCAACATCTTGCTGCCTAAAGGTTTGTACCTCAGCTCTCAACCTATTGATCCGTTGAGAAGGATAGAATCTTGTCAAGAACTTGTTCACCACATCTTCCCAAGTTGCTAAACTCTCCTTTGGAAAGGATTCCAGCCATTTAGATGCTTTGTCTTTGAGCGAGAAGGGAAACAGAAGTAGTCTATAGGTGTCAGGGTGAACACCATTAGACTTCACAGTATCGCATATCCTCAGGAAGGTGGTTAGATGTTGATTGGGGTCTTCTTGGACACTTCCTCAGAATGAACACTTGTTCTGAACAAGGGTGATGAGCTGTGGCTTTAGTTTGAAAATGGGTAGGGGAAAGGGAAGAAAAAAGCCAAACAGAAAGTAAATTACTCAAATGAACTTAAATCAAACAAAATAAAAACAAATGCTCAATCTAGTTATCCACCAATTTAATCATTGTTGATACAAAATCAATCCCCGGCAACGGCGCCATAAACTTGATGCACGGAAACTTGTCCTTTAACAAATCTCCCTCGGCAAGTATACCGAATTGTCGTGAAGTAAAAACTCACAATAGAGTGAGGTCGAATCCCACAGGGATTGATTGGTCAAGCAACTTTAATTGGAAGAATGTTCTAGTTGAGCTAAGCAGAAATTGGGTTGAGAATTGCAGGAAATTAAATGGCGGGAAAGTAAATTGTAGAAAATAAATGACGGAAGGTAAATTGCAGAATCTTAAATGGGAAAGGGGAGTTTAGATGAAAGTAAATAGCAGAAAGTAAAGAGAATGGGTAAGATCAGAAATGGGAAGTTCATTGGGCTTAGGAGATGTTGCATTCTTCGGATCAAGTTCATTTTCATCTCTTCCTCAATCAATGCATTCATTGATCTTAATAATGCCAAAAGCTCCCTTCTAGTTCAAAGCTCTCCCTATCTATACTATTCTTCTGATCTTCTAGTTGGCTCTTCAAGTCTTGGATATGGGCCTTTGGATCTTGAGTTGAAGCAGTTATCTTCTTTAGTGGGCTTAGCTTTACTTGCTGTGAGAAAGTGTGAAGTATGCAGGGATTCTAGCTTAGGACGTTAGTGGCGTTAACGTTAAGTGAAAGTGTGGGTTCGAGAACGTTAGTGACAATCACCTTTTTCACTAACGTTCCTAACCCAAGGATGCTCCACGTTAACTTCAATGTTAGTGGCATCAACGTGACCACTAACGTTGCCTCTTGGTCCTTCGCACACGTTATTGGGACTTACTTTTTCCAATAACGTGACCTTTAACGTAGGCTTGCCACATCTTCGAGAACGTTAGTGACACTTACCTTTGTCACTAACGTTCCAAAATGCCCCTACTTCCCACGTTAGAGTTCACGTTAACTAGGTTAACGTGGTGATAAACCCATATTTCATGAGTTATTTTGTGCTTAGTTTGAGAGATTTATTCAATCCTTCACCTACTTATTCATATTAATTGCATGGTTTTACTTTCCCTTCCTTATTATGTGATGTATGTGAAAAACATGTTTCCTAAGCTTTAATATTAATTATTTTAAATACCTTTATTTCCATTCGATGCCGTGATTAGTGTGTTGAGTAGTTTCAGATCTTCTAAGGTGGGAATGACTTAAAGGATGGAAAGGAAACATACAAAAATGGAAGGAAAGCACAAAACAGAGCTTCTGAAGAAACTGGCATCCACGCGATCGCATGGACAAAGCGATCGCGTGCCAAGCGCGAATCAGCAGCGACGCGGCCGTATGACTGATGCAACCGCGCGCCTCAAGCAGAATGCACATGACGCGGTCGCATGACTGACGCGATCGCGTGGCAAGAAAAGCTCCGAATGACGCGACCGCGTGACCCACGCGGACGCGTGACAGAGGCCACGCACCAGAAATTGCAGAAAATGATCATAGCAAATTCTGAAGCCTTTTTTGGCCCAAATCTAAGTCCAGAAGGCATAGACCATAGGTTAAAAGTGAGGGAACGCATCCATTCAGGAGAGCTCGCCAATTTTCACTTTCCATGATTTAGATTTAGTTTGAGAGGGAGATTCTCTCCCTTCTCTCTTAGGATTAGAATTAGGATTAGGATTTAGGACTTCTCTTAGTTTTTTTTAAGAGTGACTCTCGATCCAGGTTTAGTATTTACTTTAATTTGTGTTTCTATGCTACTTTTACTTTAATGCTTTTATTCGAATCTATAAATGTTGCCAACTTGACTTCTGAACCCTTTCCATGTTATGATTTGAATTAATGATTATTTGAGGTATTTCAGTTATTCATTGCTTTCTCCTTAATTTGTGTTACCATTGCTTTCCATCTAAGGACATTTTTATTCCAACAATTTTACTTTTTCCCCTTTTGGTTTTGGTTAAGAAATCAGTAACTCAACATTATCAAACTCAACATAACTGATAATTGCTACCTTGCTAATTGAACTGAACTTCAATAATCCCAACTTTTTTTTAGAAAATAAATAGGATTTGAAGGTCAAACTAATTAGTCCCTTGACTTTCCTTTACTTTAGTAAAGGTTAACTAAGTGGAATTTAGATTCAACTTTCATTATTATTGAGAGAGATAACTAAGTTGGACTTCCAATTTCTCTTACCTTGCCAGAAGTTTGCTTTACAGTATTTATTTATTTTAATTACCTTCTACTTTACTTGTCATTTATATCACTTGCTTCTCACCTTCTAAACCCCGATTACAACCCTTATAGCCAATAATAAGAACATACTCCCTTGTAGTTCCTTGAGAAGACGACCCGAGGTTTGAATACTCGGTTAACAACTTTTAAAGGGGTTTGTTACTTGTGACACCCAAAACGTTTGTATAAAAGAACTTTTGAAGGTTTAGAAACTATAATTACAACGAGGATTTATCCGCAATTTTCTAGACCACGCAAAAGTTCTCTCATCAAAATGGCGCCGTTGCCGGGGAACTGCTAACGTGTGCCTTATTATTGGTTATTGTAAATATTTT
>NC_029789.2:90379163-90389134 GCF_000816755.2 Arachis ipaensis
TTCCTTACCCCAGTACCAATCCAATCACTCCCAATCACCACCACTTTCCTTTGTATCATGCCCAAGTCCAGCAACCCAAGAAGCAGAGGTTCGCCTAAAGGAAACAGTAAATAAACTTCAAACAACCATTCGACAACTGGAGCAAACAATAATACAATGGGTTTCTAGGCGCTCAAATACACAAGGATCAGCCACAGCTCCATGTAAACAGTCTAACGAAGAGCGTAGCACAAAGGAGATACCAGAAACTCCAGTGGACAAGACAGAGAATGAATTCGTACTAGAACAGGTAGAAGAAGCTGTCATTGTTCAAGAAGAAGAGTTGGTTGAAGATCTAGGAGACGCTGAACCTCCATGGGAATCCAGAACTGAGGAGAACTCCGTCAAGGATGCTACAGTTTATGCTAAGGAGGATATTGTACAATCTCCAAGGCAAGTTGTTTATGAAGAATCAGACGGAATAACCCAGGGCATAAATTCCCTTGATGATGATAGTCACAAGTCAAATTCTCTTAGTAATGAACTGGTATCTGCAAGTGAATGCTCTGAGATCGAAGAATCTTCCCCAAGTGAATATGAAGACGATGCGGAGGTAGATTTCTCTCAACCTCCAATCGATGACTCAAGTGATGAGGAAGACATAGAAGACTTTGACCAGGACACATATACAATTGTAGAGCCTTGCAAGGAAGTGGAGGAATTCACAGAAGAGCACAAGGGAGTAGAACTTACAGAACCACCGGAAACACCTATCCCAAGGTCATTACCACCTAATACAAGCTTCAAGTGGGTACAATCCTTAACCTATAACTTTACTTATTCACTTGAATATGGTTTGCTTGAAACAGATGGCCAGCTTAGAGCTCTTTGTGGCTTTAAGAGTAAGAGGGAAATGGCTCGTACTCAGAGCTGGTGCACAAGGTTCAATAAGGTTCCACGCTTCACCTCGAAGTACACGGATTGGTATCATGCTCAATTGCATGGATCACGGAGAACGTTTGGTCACCATGGTGAGATTCTACTCTTTAAACCGCCCGGATGGAAACATATAGATCAAGAGGGAGGCGGATTTAATAGCAAAGCTTGGGATCCTGGAATCTATTCTGACATTCGTCACCCCGGGAGCCTGAAAATCTGTTTGAAGCTGCTCAGAAGCTTAACATGCCTAGTATGGGACCCCGGAGGCTATTGGCATTCCAAGCACTGGTGGAGATTTTTGGACGAATTTAAACATAAGCCACCATAGCAGGAAGCTCCTACAATGTCCAACTTAAGGACTTTAACTAAAAGTGCTAGGTGGGAGACAACCCACCATGGTATGATCGTTCCTTTTGCAATTTTAATTTTATTTAGTTTTGTTTGTTTTTGAATTTTTTTTCTTTTTATTGAACCTGGAACCATGCATAGCATTCTGCATACTGCATTCTGCATTTAGTTAAAAAAAAAGGGATGCATGATGCGACCGCATGCCCCATGCGATCGCGTCATATTGCGAAAACACTATCCACGCAACCGCGTCATCTACACGATCGCGTGACCTGGAGATCGGCGTAAATATCTAACGTCCAGAAAGTTAGGCTGGAATCGTGCGGACCTTGTGCGTTTTGCACAAATTGGCCCACGCGATCGCATGCCCCATGCGATCGCGTCACTTGCACAATACCAATCCCATGCGATCGCGTGAGCGACGTGATCGCGTCGCATGGATTGTACATCACCACAGAAGGAGACAGAGAGTTGCGCTAAAACGGTGCTGGAGTCGTGCGTTTAGCACAATTTCCAGCGACGCGATCGCCCGACCCATGTGATTGCGTCATCCCCTCTTCCACCCCTTTCATGCGATCGCGTGACCCATGCGATAGCGTCACTCCCATATTCACCCCAACCACGCGACCGCGTGCCCCACGCGGCCGCGTGGATTTCAAACTATAACCCCCTTAGGCACGCGAACCCTATCAGTCGTGTAGCCAGGGGATTTTTAGGTTGTTAGGTAGCTTAGGCTGTGGTTAGTGGATTTAGGTCTGTTTACTTGCACTGTTCATGTTTCTATTTTATCTAAACTGCAATTCTACTGTTCCTGTGACCTTGTTCATATGCTGTGATTTCCTGCATTTGCTGCCTGTTACTCTGAATTTTCCTGTTTCTATTAATTATAGGTAACTGCAGCAAGTTTTTTTATTCATATGAACTGCCTTGTTTGTTGTTTATTTTCCAGGACAATCCAATTTTAGCCGGAAAGCTGCCCAAATTTTTGTAAATTGTTTTCATTCATGTTTTGGTTTGGCAATCTGAACTCTGTTGTCCTCTGCTTTAACCTAACCGTTTCATGAATGCTATGGCAGACTTTCTTATCCTCTTTGATTTCCTGGTTTATAAACTGCATTTGTGATATTCTAATTCCAATTCTTGCTTTCTTTATATCTATTTGAATCAACATCACCCTGTTTTTCTTGTTCGGTTATGAGTTATTTCTAGTCATAATTGTGAATCCTTGTTACATGGACTATTTTCTTTATGCCACTTACTGACTCACTAATTTTAATTTACTAACTTCTTTTTCAAATTCTAACCATACTAACCTTTCAAAGTCTCTTTTCTGATTTTTCACTTTCCTCTAACTTTCTAACCATGGCATAATGACTATTTTTCTATTTAACTTGAATTCTGATCCATTTTGGATTGTAAATTCATTATTTCCAAATTTTAAACTACTAAACAATTCTCAATGCACATTTACTTGACTCATTTACCTCATTCTAATTCTCCTTTACCGCTTTGAGTTTTTTTTGTTTAAATTGCCTATTTGCTTCCCTGTTTTTATCCATATTCTGGTTTCTCATTTTTTCAGGATGTCTGCCTCACAAAGGAAAGGAAAAGGCAAGGCTACTGGCAAGTGCAAGAGGGGAGATTCCTCCTAGTCCATCATTGACCTCATGCATGATTCCTCATGGCGGGAGAAGAACTTTACACAGCAGGAAAAAGCTGACCAGCTGCTCCCTGCAAATGATCCAATAAAATTTGCAAACCGGTACTGTGAGCTGAAGTATACGGCATTTGCAAACTCCAGGCATCTATACCTGGAGAGAACTCTGAAGATTCCAGAAGCACTCCAGCAGTACAACACTGAGCAAATCAAGCAAAGAGGCTGGTTCTTTCTGGAGCAAACACTGACAGAGGTCAATGCATCTTGGGTCCGGGAATTCTACTACAACTACTACATCACCACCCTAGATGCAGTAAACCTGAGAAGAAAGCAGATTCTGGTCACTGAGGAGGCCATAGAAGACATTCTCCAGCTCCCAGCCAAGTCCGATCAGCCTGATGGTTATTCAAAGGCTGAGGAGGACATGTGCCTGATGCAGTTTGATTGGGATGTTGTGAAGGCACGGATAGCTCTCGACCCGACTGTTCCTTGGGAGATGGGTCAGGACACCACCATGCCCAGAGGGATCAAGAGGGCGTACTTAAATGATGAGGCTCGGTTATGGCACCAGATCTTGAGCAACTATGTGATGCCGAGTACTCATGAGACGGAAATCCCGGCTGCTATGATCACCCTCCTATGGTGTGTGCTGGAGAGTAAGGACCTTTATCTACCACGTTTTATCCGGCATTATATGGCCAGGGTCCACATCCGAGGCACCCTCCCTTTTCCGTATCTGGTTACACAGCTAGGCCGTCGAGCTGATGTGCCATGGGAGGATGCCGATGAGAGACCACCACCGGCGGATTGCAGGAAGATCATTCCTCACAGCAGGAACTTCCTAGCTTTGGGCTCAAGACCACCACCCTTCACTGCTACTGATGAGACAGCCCCACCGTCTGCTGGACCCTCTTCTTCCACGGCTACCCCTGCTGCACCTGCTGCCACCACTGTACCTCTACTTGCCTCTGAGCCCGTATACCGCCTCGTGCACCGCCTATTCCGACAGCTTGATCAGATGGAGCGCCGTAACCGGCGTCGGTATGAGAGATTGGAGCGTCGCACCCAGCGACGCTATTCGCATCTGAAGCTGATGATCCGACAGGGTGGTGACATCCCCTCCGAGCCCGACACACCATCAGAGCCATCAGAGGAGCAGGAGGATGAGCACGAGGAGGCGACTCACTTCCAGGAGGAGACCCATCAGCAGGCAGACACCGAGCAAGCTGCACAACATCAGGAGGTTACGCATCAGATCGAGGCTGTAGATCCGGAGATCCCAATCCAGTCAGTACCGCCTCTACAGCAGCCAGACCCTCAGCCAACCACCACCACAGAGCCTCCAGCTGCCATCCCTATCAGTGATATCACCCCTTCACACCCGGCTTGATTGAGCATCAGGGACGATGCTTCATTTTAAGTTTGGGGAGGTCGCCATCTCTGGCGTTTTATTTTGGTGAACCACTATATCTCTTTTTTCTTTTATTTTGGATATTTTTCTGTATTTTTCTTTTTTTCTGAGTACTTATACATTGCTGCTTTTATGTATTTTTACTCTATTTTTGCATTTTGCATTTTTAGTTCAGATTTTTAGTTATTTAGTTTAGTTGGCAATTCTGACTTATTAAGTGGATTAATTAGTATAGTTTACCCTTTTTAGCATAAGATAGCATAGTTTAAATTGAAAAATATAAAAAGGAAGTAAGCGAGGAAATTGAACATAACAGATTTAAATCCATAAACCTTGTATATATAGCATTACATCATATAGTTAAGTTGACAACATTTCATCAAGGAGGAACATTAAAACTTTAAAGGCTACCCTAAATAATTTTTTTATGAGAATAATGGGAATTTTTAACTAAACCTGCATAACATATATGAATGATATATGATGCTTGAGTTAGAGAACACACAGCCTGTGAGTCTTGAGCTTAATTGTATGGTTGCTTTCAAACCATAATTTCATTCCTGTGTGTTTCGCTTCTTTTTATTCTGATGTTATTTACTTTGCTTTAATCTATATGTCCAATTATAGAATCTAGATACATACCAAAAGAATGATTTAGGCCATCATTTGATTTTAGCTCACTTACCCCAAAATAACCTACCTTTCACATCACCCTTGTTAGCCCCCTTGAGCCTTTAAAATCCCTTTTTATTCTATTTAGCCACACTACTAGCCTTAAGCAGAAAAACAAATTAAAATCCCAAGTTGAATCCTTGGTTAGCTTAGGATAGAAAATTATGAATAGATTAAAATGTGGGAAACCTATTGGGAACATGGATGATAGAAACAAAAGGTAGAAAAGTTGAAAGAAATAAAATAACTCAGAAAATTTGGGAAGCATGCTCATGAGAAATCAAAGTGATTCAATTACCATGTGCATAAAAAAAAAGTTATTTTTCAGCATTCAATAAAAGGGGATACAAAAAATTCCCCAATGCAAAATAAAAGCAATGCACATGGGATAAAAACAAAAATTGAAACATAAGCATGTAACAACAAGTGGGATAATATGGAAAAATTGGTAAAGAAGTTTTGTTCTGCAAAATATGTATGTTAGGTGAGATCTTAGTCTAATTAAGGATTCACTTATTAGCTCACTTAGCCCTATACATATATCTTTACCCTTACCTTGGCCCCATTACAACCTTAATTAAAGACCTCATGACTTTTGGTATTACTGTACTCTATAATTGTTGATTGGTTAGATGAAGAACAAAGTTATAGAAAGTAAGAATAAAAAGAAAAGTAGAGTGAATAAACCCAATAAACACTGAGTGACTAGAGGGTAAACACAAAATTCAGTGAGGGTTCAATAACTCATCAACATATATTTGTGCTTAATTTACTAATTGTTTTGCAAGTTTGTACAATATTTTTATTTCCCATCTCATTTGCCTAAAATGCTTTATTATTTAAGGGTTGGCTATATATATATATGACTCCTTGAGAATATGAATTAATTTGGCTACATGTAAGCTTTATATATGAGTGGATAAATTGGAATTGCATGACTCATTTAGGTAAATGCATTTAGAATAGGTTGCATTGCATAACATTCCACCACTTTAACCTTATTCTTTACCTTGGATTTAGCATGAGGACATGCTATTGTTTAAGTTTGGGGAGGTTGATAAACCCATATTTCATGAGTTATTTTGTGCTTAGTTTGAGTGATTTATTCCCCACTTATTCATATTAATTGCATGGTTTTACTTTCCCTTCCTTATTATGTGATGTATGTGAAAAACATGTTTCCTAAGCTTTAATATTAATTATTTTAATTACCTTTATTTCCATTCGATGCCGTGATTAGTGTGTTGAGTAGTTTCAGATCTTCTAAGGTAGGAATGACTTAAAGGATGGAAAAGAAACATACAAAAATGGAAGGAAAGTACAAAACGGAGCTTCTGAAGAAACTGGCATCCACGCGATCGCATGGACGAAGCGATCACGTGCCAAGCGCGAATCAGCAGCGACGCGGCGGCATGACTGACGCAACCGCGCGCCTTAAGCAGAACGCACATGATGCGGTCGCATGACTGACGCGACCGCGTGGCAAGAAAAGCTCCGAATGATGCAACCGCATGACAGAGACCACGCACCAGAAATTACAGAAAATGCTCATAGCGAATTCTGAAGCCCTTTTTCGCCCAAATCCAAGTCCAGAAGGCATAGACCAGAGGTTTCAAAGTGAGGGAACGCATCCATTCAGGAGAGCTCGCCAATTTTCACTTTCCATGATTTAGATTTAGTTTGAGAGGGAGATTCTCTCCCTTCTCTCTTAGGATTAGAATTAGGATTAGGATTTAGGACTTCTCTTAGTTTTTTTTAAGAGTGACTCTCGATCCAGGTTTAGTATTTACTTTAATTTGTGTTTCTATGCTACTTTTACTTTAATGATTTTATTCGTATCTATAAATGTTGCCAACTTGACTTATGAACCCTTTCCATGTTATGATTTGAATTAATGATTATTTGAGGTATTTCAGTTATTGATTGCTTTCTCCTTAATTTGTGTTACCATTGCTTTCCATCTAAGGACATTTTTATTCCAACAATTTTACTTTTTCCCCTTTTAGTTTTGGTTAAGAAATTAGTAACTCAACATTATCAAACTCAACATAACTGATAATCGTTATCTTGCTAATTGAACTAAACTTCAATAATCCCAACTTTTTCTTAGAAAATAAATAGGATTCGAAGGTCAAACTAATTAGCCCCTTGACTTTCCTTTACTTTAGTAAAGGTTAACTAAGTGGAATTTAGATTCAACTTTCATTATTGTTGAGAGAGATAACTAAGTTTGACTTCCAATTTCTCTTACCTTGCCAGAAGTTTGCTTTACAGTATTTATTTATTTTAATTACCTTCTACTTTACTTGTCATTTAAATCACTTGCTTCTCACCTTCTAAACCCCGATTACAACTCTTATAGCCAATAATAAGAACATACTCCCTTGCAGTTCCTTGAGAAGACGACCCGAGGTTTGAATACTCGGTTAACAATTTTTAAAGGGGTTTGTTACTTGTGACACCCAAAACGTTTGTATGAAAGGACTTTTGAAGGTTTAAAAACTATACTTGCAACGAGGATTTATCCGCAATTTTCTAGACCACACAAAAGTTCTCTCATCATGTGGCTTCTAACGTGGTATTGCTAGCCATCTCCAACGTCAGTGACAAAGGTGAGTGTCACTAACGTTGGCTCATCATCCCTTTTACTCACGTTAGCTTCCACGTTAATGTAGTTAACGTGGGAGTTAACGTGGCTCATAGTGGCTCATCCCAACGTTAGTGACAAAGGTGAGTGTCACTAACGTTGGTGATTCTTTGCTCCCTCCACGTTAGAGTCGACGTTAACTGAGCTAACGTGGCAACTAACGTGGCTCATAGTGGCTTCGCTCAACGTTAGTGACAATGGTGAGTGTCACTAACGTTGGTCATTCTTTTGTTTCCCTACGTTAGAGTCCACGTTAACTGAGTTAACGTGGCTCTTAACGTGGCCAATATGAGCTTGGTCCAACATTAGTGACAAAGGTGAGTGTCACTAACGTTGGCTTCATTTTCTTCTTCCACGTTAACTACCACGTTAATGTAGTTAACGTGGTAATTAACGTGGGCTATGATGGCTTCGAGGATGTTATTGGCGATTACTTTTCTCATTAACGTTGCAAGCTAGCTCCCCTTCCACGTTAGAGGTCACGTGATGAGCGGACATTTTATACGCTTTTTGGAGTTAATTTCATATAGTTTTTAGTATGTTTTAATTAGTTTTTAGTTTATTTTCATTAGTTTTTAGGAAAAATTCATATTTCTGGACTTTAATTGAAGGAGCTGAGCAAAAATCTGATTTTCTGTAATTTCAGGTATTTTTCTGGCTGAAATTGAAGGAGCTGAGCAAAAATCTGATTCAGGCTGAAAAAGGATTGCTGATGCTGTTGGATTCTGACCTCCCTGCACTCAAAGTAGATTTTCTGGAGCTAAAGAACTCGAAATGGCGTGCTTCCAATTGCGTTGGAAAGTAGACATCCAGGGCTTTCCAGCAATATATAATAGTCCATACTTTGCTCAAGGATAGACGACGTAAACTGACGTTCAACGCCAGTTTTCTGCCTAATTCTGGCGTCCAGCGCCAGAAAAGGATTAAAAGCTGGAGTTCAACGCCAGAAATGGATCCAAACCTGGCGTTGAATGCCCAAAATGGCCTTACGCACGTGAATTACTTAAATCTCAGCCCCAGCACACACCAAGTGGGCCCCAGAAGTGGATCTCTATACCATCTGCTATAGTTTACTCATTTGCTGTAAACCTAGGCTACTAGTTTAGTATTTAAACAACTTTTAGAGACTTATTTTGTATCGGATGACATTTTAGATCTAAATTTTGTACTCTTTGACGGCATGAGTCTCTAAACTCCATTGTTGGGGGTGAGGAGCTCTGCTGTGTCTCGATGAATTAATGCAAGTATTTCTGTTTTACATTCAAACACGCTTGTTCCTATCTAAGATGTTCATTCGCGCTTAACTATGATGAAGGTGATGATCCGTGACATTCATCACCTTCCTCAAACCATGAACGTGTGCCTGACAACCACCTCCATTCTATATCTGATTGAATGAGTATCTCTGAGATCTCATAATTAGAATCTTTGTGGTATAAGCTAGAACTGATGGCGGCATTCATGAGAATCCGAAAAGTCTAAATCTTGTCTGTGGTATTCCGAGTAGGATTCAATGATCGAATGACTGTGACGAGCTTCAAACTCGCGAGTGCTGGGCGTTAGTGACAGACGCAAAAGGATGAAGAACCCTATTCAAGTATGATCGAGAACCGACAGATGATTAGCCGTGCTGTGACAGAGCATGTGAGCATATTCTTCACTGAGAGGATGGGATGTAGCCATTGACGACGGTGATCCCCTTTTCGTGTTCTTGTGTTCTTGTGAATCTTCAAAGTATTCTTGAGTTTTCCTTGTGTCTTGATCTTAAAATTTTTAAGTTTGGTGTTCCTTAGTGTTTTTCCCTTAAAAATTTTCTTGAAACAAGGAGCATCAGATCTAAAAATTTTAAATCTTGTGCTATCTTATTGTTTTCTCTCTCCTCTTTAAATTCAAAAATATCTTTTCTCTCTGTTTTAAAAGCAAATTTTCGAAATCTATTTCTAAAATTCAGATTTTTATTTAAAAATTTAAAACCTTTTTCAAAATTCATCATATCCTTTTTAAAATCTCCTAACCACTTTCTCTCTCCTCACTTTTTCGAAAATCTTTCACTCATTTTTATTTATTTTATTTTGATTTATTTTGTTTCCGAAATAAATAAATAAAAAAAAATATGTTTTCTATTTTACATCATCTCCCTTTCTCCATCATGGACCTAAGCGGAAATGAACAGTCCAGGAGGACTCTGGGGTCATATTCTAACCCCTCTACTGCTTCATATGGGAGTAGTATCTACGTACCCTCCATTGGAGTCAGTAGCTTTGAGTTGAATCCTCAGCTCATTATCATGGTGCAGCAAAATTGCCAGTATTCCGGTC
>NC_029789.2:90389141-90431544 GCF_000816755.2 Arachis ipaensis
GCTGGCGTTCAACGCCAGAAACAAGGCAGGATTGGCGTTCAACGCCAGAAATGGGCAAGGATCTGGCGCTGAACGCCCAAAATGGGCATAATTCTGGCGTTCAAACGCCAGGAGCAGACAAGGAGCTGGCGTCGAGTTTCACTCCAGCTTCTAACTCTGGTACTCAATTTCCAGTGAGGGATCAGACATACACAAATGCTGATAACAACCCCTCTAAAAAGGCTTCTTCAACCACTTCTGTAGGCAGTAAATCTACAGCAACTAAGGTTGAAGAATTAACCCTGAAAGTCAATAATGATGAATTCAAGTTGAACGCTGTCAAAGCCATGCAGCATCCAGACACATCAAAAGACTGCATGAAAGTTGATCTTATTGACTCTTTGGTAGAAGAGATCAACATGGCTGAGAGTCTTGAATCAGAGTTGGAAAACATCTTTAAGGATGTTCAGCCTGATTTAGAGGATTCAGAGGACATGAAAGAGCCTCTGAAATTTCTTCTGGAAGAGGAAAAACCTCCTCAACCCGAGCTCAAGCCATTACCACCATCCTTGAAATATGCGTTTTTGGGAGTAGGTGACACTTTTCCAGTGATTATAAACTCTGCTTTAAATTCACAGGAAGAGGAGGCACTTATTCAAGTGCTAAGGACACACAAGACAGCTCTTGGGTGGTCCATAGGTGACCTTAAGGGCATAAGCCCAGCTAGATGCATGCACAAAAGATCTTCCTTATTTAAAAAGAATTGAAAAAGGTTCAAACTAACATGGAAGCATGTTCTATTTCATACAAGATCTTCCTTATTTAAAGCATAGAAAAAGATGGATCAAAGAAGGAACTCCACCACCTTTTCTCTCAACAATTTTCCTTCGGCAAGTATACCGAATTGTCGTCAAGTAATAACTCACAAAAGAGTGAGGTCGAATCCCACAGAGATTAACGGATTAAGCAATCAATGGTTGATTAATTATCCTAGTCAGACGGTTCAGATTTGGATAATGAGCAGCAGAAATTGTAAATTGACAGAAAAGAAAGGAAAAGCAATAAAGTGCAGAAAAGTAAAATGACAAGAAAAGTAAATGTAAGAACTAAAAATAAAATGAACATTGGGATCAAGAGATATTGCAATCTTCCGGATCATGTTCATTCTCATCTCTTCCTCAATCAATGTGTTCATTGATCTCCTTGGCAATCTTAAGTGATCGAATTACAAGGAAATTGTAATTCAATCTCTCAAATCTTGATCAATAGCCAATTCCTTGGTCAATTGCTCATGAGAAGAGATGAAGTATGGTCACTGATTATACCACATGCATTCCCAAATCAAGTGTTGGTAGAATTATAGTCACCATATCCTTCCAACCCCAATTTGGTCCAACATGAGAAAGTATTTCTAGCATGATCTCTTCATTCCTCTTCCAAGGTTCAGAAGAGATCCAAGTATGAATAGCTTCTTTTCCAAGAATACTACCCAATTGGATGAAGATTGAAAGCTTTCTAGTAAAATTAAGAGAAAAGAAAGAAGAAGAAGAATGAGAACTACAATTGATCCATTGAATCAAAATAGAGCTCTCTAACCCAATGAAAAGAGTTAGTTGGTCATTGCTCTACAAAAAAATAGAAAAGAAAGAAAGTGCAGAAAAGTAAAGATGAAGATTAAAACTAAAATTGAAACTTCAAAATTCATAAATGAAAAGTACAAAGAAAAGAAAGAAAAGGAAAAGTGTGTGAGGGGAGGGAGTCCGAAGACCCCTCTCTAATCCCCCCTTCCAGAATGTCCTTTGAATGTAAAAGCTAAGGCCCTTATATAGGCTCTCCTAAATTACAAAATGAAATTAAAACCAATTTACAATTAAATGAAAATTCCTATTCTAGATGCTTCTTGTGGCCTTGACTGGTTGACACTTATGGGCTTGCTTCCTTGAGGTTGGGTGGTCCTTGAAAGAGAATCAAGTTGAGGTCCAGGTGCTAATGTCAGTGCTAACGTTAGCCACACTAACGCTATAAGTGTGGCGTTTGTGCTGAAGTTAGTGTGGCTAACGTCACACTTGCTACCCAGTTGGTGTTTTTGGGGCTTAAAAGATGCCTCTGGTTTGTGCTCCAATTTCATGCCCACTGATGAGCGGATAATTTATACGCTTTTTGGCATTGTTTTTTGTATGTTTTTAGTAGGATCTAGTTACTTTTAGGGACGTTTTTATTAGTTTTTATGTTAAATTCACATTTCTGGACTTTACTATGAGTTTGTGTGTTTTTCTGTGATTTCAGGTATTTTCTGGCTGAAATTGAGGGACTTGAGCAAAAATCAAATTCAGAGGTTGAAGAAGGACTGCTGATGCTGTTGGATTCTGACCTCCCTGCACTCAAAGTGGATTTTCTGGAGCTACTCAAAATGGCGCGCTTCTAATTGCGTTGGAAAGTAGACATCCAGGGCTTTCCAGAAATATATAATAGTCCATACTTTGCCCGAGTTTAGACGACGCAAAAGGGCGTTGAACGCCAGTTCTACGCTGGAGTCTGGAGTTAAACGCCAGAAACACGTCACAAGCCAGAGTTGAACGCTAGAAACACGTTACAAACTGGCGTTCAACTCCAAGAATGACCTCTCCACGTGTAAACTTCAAGCTCAGCCCAAGCACACACAAAGTGGACCCCGGAAGTGGATTTATGCATCAATTACTTACTTCTGTAAACCCTAGTGACTAGTTTAGTATAAATAGGACTTTTTTACTAGTGTATTATGAATCTTTGATCAGTTTTATGCGATCTTAGACTTTCATGGGGGCTGGCCATTCGGCCATGCCTGAACTATTATCACTTATGTACTTTCAAACGGTAGAGTTTCTGCAATCCATAGATTAAGGTGTGGAGCTCTGTTGTTCCTCATGATTTAATGCAAAGTACTACTGTTTTTCTATTCAATTCAACTTATTCCGCTTCTAAGATATCCATTCGCACCCAAGAACATGATGAAGGTGATGATTATGTGACGCTCATCATCATTCTCACTTATGAATGCGTGCCTGACAAACACTTCCGTTCTACATGCAAACAAGCTAGAATGAATATCTCTTAGATATCTAATACCTAGACGACCCAGTGCACTTGCTGGTTGGTTGTACGAAGTTGTGAAGTTATGTTTGGACCATGGTATTGTGCACCAGTTTGTTGGAGCCATTCCCAGGGAGAGAACGAACAACAAATTTTACAACCTCTGAGTAACAATTTCGCATACCAAGTTTTTGGCGCCGTTGTCGGGGATTGTTTGAGTTTGGACAACTGACGGTTCATCTTGTTGCTCAGATTAGGTGATTTTCTTCTTGTTTCAACTTTTATTTGGCTTTCAAAAACTTTTTCAAAAATTTTTTTCTTTGTTTTCGTTTTTCTTCAAATAAATTTTAGAAAAAAAATATATAAAAAATTAAATCATTTCAAAAAAAAAAATTTTTTTAAATTATTCTATGGCTTCAAAACTTTCAAGAATGAATTCTAGAGTTTCATGGTAACATGTTGAATCCTATTTGGCTGTAAAGCCATATTCAAACTGCTTTGGGATTGGTCTTCAAATAATCACCACAATGCATGTAATCCCATCCTAAAGCTGACTGGCTATTAAGCCATGTCCAACCCTTTGATTGGAGCTTTGGGCTAATATTGAAAGATTCCTGGAATTCTTCTTAAGGATATTGGAATTCTTATTTTTTTTTTCACATTAATTTTTGAAAAAATCCAAAAAAAAATCATAAAATCATAAAAATCAAAAATATTTTGTGTTTCTTGTTTGAGTCTTGAGTCAATTTCAAATTTGGTGTCAATTGCATTTTTTTTTCTAAAAATTCTTTGCATTTTTCAAAAATTCATGCATTCATAGTGTTCTTCATGATCTTCAAGTTGTTCTTGGCCAGTCTTCTTGTTTGATCTTCATATTTTCTTGTTTTGTGTTTTTTCTTGTTTTTCATATGCATTCTTGCATTCATAGTGTCTATACATGAAAAATTTTTAAGTTTGGTGTCTTGCATATTTTTCTTTCATTAAAAATTTTCAAAAATAAGTCTTGATGTTCATCTTGATCTTCAAAGTGTTCTTGGTGTTCATCTTGACATTCATAGTATTCGTGCATGCATTCATTGTTTTGATCTAAAAATTCTCATGCATTGCATCATTTTTCATGTTTTTCTCTCTCATCATTAAAAATTCAAAAATCAAAAAAATATATCTTTTCTTTTTTCTCTCATAAATTTCGAAAATTTGGATTGACTTTTTCAAAAATTTTTAAAATCTACTTGTTTCTTATGAGTCAAATCAAATTTTCAATTTAAAAATCTTATCTTTTTCAAAATCTTTTTAAAAAATCATATCTTTTTCATTTTTCTTAATCATTTTCGAAAATTTTTAAAAATATTTCTCAAATATCTTTTTCGTAATTTTATCTCATAATTTTCGAAAATATCTTCAACAATTAATGTTTTGATTCAAAAATTTCAAGTTTGTTACTTACTTGTTAAGAAAGATTCAAACTTTGAGTTCTAGAATCATATCTTGTGATTTCTTGTGAATCAAGTCATTAATTGTGATTTTAAAAATCAAATCTTTTTCAAAACTAATTTCAATCATATCTTTTCAAAAATATCTTTTTATCTTATCTTTTTTTCATATCTTTTTAATCATATCTTTTTAAAACATATCTTTTTCAAAAATTTTTTATTTTAAAATATCTTTTCTAACTTCTTATCTTCTTAACTTTTAAAAATTGATTTTCAAAATTTGTTTCAACTAACTAATTAACCTTTTGTTTGTTTCTTATCTCTTTCAAAACTACCTAACTAACTAATCCTCTCTAATTTTCGAAAATACCTTCCTTTTTTTCAAAAATTCTTTTTAATTAATTAATTGATTAAATTTTAATTTTAATTTCAATTCTCCTTTAATTTTCGAAAATCATTAACTATTTTCAAAATGAATTTTCGAAATTTCCTCCCGCTCATCACCCACTATAGAGTATTATATATCGTTGGAAAGCTCTAAATGTCAGCTTTCTAACGCAACTAGAATCACCTCAATTGGACCTCTGTAACTCAAGTTATGCTCTTTTGAAGGGGACAGGGTTGCTGGTATAGTGGCTGGCGTTATTGGCAAACGTGAGTGACAATAACGTCCGCGATCAGGTGCTGAAAATTGCCAGTTTCTGAAGCTTAACTTAATGTCCACCCCATACTATTATATATTGTTGGAAATCCCTGGATGTCTACTTTCCAACGCCTTTGGAAGCGCATCATTTGGAGCTCTACAACTCGAGTTATACTTCTTGGAAGGTGAAGAGGTCAGCTGGCCTTACTATAGGTTGATACCATGTTCATCTTTGCACTTTCGGGGCAGGTTTTCTCCCTCAAATTTAGAGTCCACCATGTAGTGCCATATATGCTTGGAAAGCTATGGAATCCCACTTTCTAATGCCACTGGAATCACCTCATTTGGAGCTTTGTGGCACAAGTTATTCTTGTTTGAAGAAGGCATGGTCAGGCTGCTGGGTGAGACTTTTGCCCACGTTAACTACCACGTTAATGTAGTTAACGTGGAAGCTAACGTGGGTCTTTTTGCTTCGCAAACGTTAGTAGAGATCACCTTTTCCACTAACGTTGGCATCTCCCTTTCCTTCCACGTTAGTTCCCACGTTAATGTAGTTAATGTGTAAGCTAACGTGGGTCTTCTTGCTTTGCAAACGTTAGTGGAGATCACCTTTTCCACTAACGTTGGCATCTCTCTTTCCTTCCACGTTAGTCCCCACGTTAATGTAGTTAACATGTAAGCTAACGTGGGTCTTCTTGCACCTTCGCTAGCGTTATTGGCACTTACTTTTGCCACTAACGCTGCTCCTTCTTCAAAGTTGATGCCATTAACGTTCCCACTAACGTTCCAACTTTCCTTCCTTCCACGTTAGTGGCCAAGTTAGTGGTTAAAGGATTGCTTATGATGCCTTAGTGGGTGAAGTGAATAAGTGGCAATGGGGTGAACTCTAATTTGTATGCTTATGCAAGGATTCCAGTGCTCATTAGTCCTTACATTTTGGAAGTCTTAGATCTTAGGACTTTCATTCAAATGATATTATGGAAATCTCTTTATAGATTGTCACCTTGAAGCAGCACTTATTTTCTAGCATTTTTCTTTCTTTTTTTGAAATTTGGCCTCGACTCTAGGTGTCATGTATCAAAGCGGCTTTTTAAGATAAGCTTTCAATCAATACTCCCAAACCAGTTGGTCTAAGGTATTAGGTGTTGAAGCACCCCTTAGGATTTACTTGCTCAAGCCTCTCTCTTTGATACAAATCCACCACAAACATTTAACTAGGACAATAACTCTTTGAGTTCTTGTTTCTTTTTTTTTTCTTCCTAGTAATTGATGCTCAGAGCCTTGGGCTTGTTCTTTGTTTTTCTTTTTCTTTTGCTTTCTTTTGTTACTGCTTCTTGGATCAATAGATGTTTGAGAAATTCCATAATACTTCTCTAAACTTCATTTCCTGTCTATGAGCTCCCATGCAAGTTTTCACAAACATGCAACCTCAATACACAATCATACAATCAGAACCTCCACTCCTCTTAATCTTTTGCTTGCCCTAAGATTTATAAAATTCTTCAATATTTTCCTTTCAGAAGAATAATTTGCAATTTAAGTGTAATGGGTGCAAGCAAAATTCAAGATGATAGTCATGATACCAGATCAACATCAAATATCAAATTATGCTTATTCACAAGGAGTAATCACACATGCATACAAAGAAAATAGAAGACAATCATGCAAATTAAAGTGCTGGAAATAAGTAAGAGGAGAAAGGAACTTTACCACCTTGTATTTTATCTTCATTATTGTTGTCCTTTTCCTCCTATTATTCCCCTTCCCACACCAAACTTAGAATGATTGCTTATCCTCAAGCAACAAGCGAAACAGTGGTGATGGGGTTTATGATGGATCATGAATGTCTTAAAATAAAGTGTGAGTATGCATGTGTTTCAGCAAGCAAGATTACGGATCATAGTAAAAGCATGAGAAGTAAAACAGAGACAATGTGATTGCATTAATAAGTGGTGTTGGCATGGTACTTTGCATGAAAGTTAAGTGGCAACACCAAACTTAGTGTGACACTTTCATTTTAGAATGATGCAAATAACCAGTGAAAATTAAGAATCATTTTGTTGCATGGCAACACCAAACTTAGAATGCAATCATATGCCAAATTATTGAAAGTAAACTAGGCAAGGAAAGAAAATGTTACCTACGGTTGGGTTGCTTCCCAACAAGCACTCTTTTAATGTCATTAGCTTGACATGTTGTTCATGACTTTCTTCATCTTCTTCCAGTTTGTTAAGAGGAATGACCTCAAGAGGAAAGAGGAGCCAGTTAATGCCCCTTGTTTTGAGTGCCTCTCCCCAGCAAGCTTTCTTTTGTTGTTAGCTTGTGTAAACTTGCTTGTTGGAGTAGGGATGGGATGGCTTTTGGTTGACCTTTTCTTCTTCATGAATATTGTCCTTCTTTTCTTAGTCACCATCCTCTTTTTAGTGCTCATGTTGATTGCCTTCACCACCTTGATTTTAGGATTTGGGTATTGTATGATGGTTGGAGCATCCTCTTCATCAAGAGCTTCTTGAATTGGTGGTTCAATGAACTCACCCTCTATGCAACTCTCTATTTCATTAGAGTGTGGGCTCCCTTCATTGACTTCCTCCTGTTTTCTTGACCTTTGAATGAACTCCTCTGTTTCTAGAGAGAGTGGAGTGGTCTCTCTTTGTGATCTCAGCTCTTCAATGAATTGTTCTTCAGAATAGAGTTGTGCATTCTGTCTCAATTTTTCTTCATGGTCTCTTTTTGCTATTTTCTCCTCTTCGTTTGTCTTTATTATTTCTTCAAGGAGGAGTTCTATCCTAGCGAGTGTCTATTCTTTTCTACTTTTTTTGAGTTCTTCCATGATGAGTTCCATCCTATCAAGTCTATCTAAAGGAGGTTCGGTAGGTTGTAATGGTTGGTCGGGGTTGGCTTGTGAATGGAATTGGTTGTTTTATGGTCGTGTGTTCTGAAAGTGATATGACTCTTGTGGGTAGTGGATTGAGTTTTGGGGATGGTGAAATGAATTGTATGGATTTGGGATAGACTTTTGTGCAGAGGAATACTCAAATGATGAAGAATTTAGGCATGTAAAACTTGGAGGTGAGGTTGTATAATTGAGAGGTGATGGCTCTTGATGAATTGGGTATGAATGAGTGAAATCTCTTTGATTTTGATCTTCCCAGCCACAACTTGAGTAGTGATCAATTTCACCAAAATATGGACCATTTTGTGGCTCTGGAAAGTACCCCATTTCATGTTCTTGATACTCCTACCCACCATGAGCATAGTAAATTGGATCATCCTGTGGTGGTGGAGAGTTTCTCATGAAATGTGATTGACTACAATATGATGGATGCTCCTTTCTTTCCTGCAAAAAGCTCTGTCTCAAACAATACTCACCAAAAGACATTGGAATCTCCATTGTAATAACTGAGGGATTCTTAGTGAGGCAATATCACAAACAGTTGGTTAGCAAAAGAAAGTAAAGAAACAAAAGAAAATAAAGACAAAAGAAAAGTGTCTAATCTAGTAAATCAATCAACCGGTAGTTTGTTAATCACAATTAATCCCCGGCAACGGCGCCATAAACTTGATGCGCACGGAAACTTGTCTCTCAACAATTTTCCTTCGGCAAGCGTACCGAATTTGTCGTCAAGTAAAAACTCACAATAGAGTGAGGTCGAATCCCACAGAGATTGAATGATCAAGCAACTTTAATTAGAGGAATGTTCTAGTTGAGCGAACCAGAAATTGATTTGAGATTTGGAGAAAATTAAATGGCGGGAAAGTAAATAGCAGAAAAAGTAAATGCTAGAAATAAAGAGCTGAATGTAAATGGCGGAAAGTAAATTGCAGAATCTTAAATGAGAATGGGGTAATTGCTCAAAAAAGTAAATGGCAGAAATTAAAGAGAATGGGTAAGATCAGAAATGGGAGTTCATTGGGCTCAGGAGATGTTGCATTCTCCGGATCAAGTTCATTTTCATCTCTTCCTCAATCAATGCATTCATTTATCTCCTTGGCAATCTTAATTGATCGAATTCCAATTTCTTGGTAATTCAATCTCTCAAATCTTGATCAATAGCCAATTCCTTGGTCAATTGCTCATGAGAAGAGATGAAGTATGGTCACTGATTATACCACATGCATTTCCCAAATCAGGTGTTGGTGGGATTATAGTCACATATCCATCCAAACCCAATTTGGTCCAGCATGAGAAAACATTTCTAGCATGATCTCTTCATTCCTCTTTCAAGGTTCAGAAGAGATCCAAGTATGAATAGCTTCTTTTCCAAGATAACTACCCAATTGGATGAAGATCGAAAGCTTTCAAGTAAAATCAATAGAAAAGATAGAAAAAGGAGAATGAAAACTAATATTGATCCATCAAATTACAACAGAGCTTCCTAACCCAATGAAAGGGGTTTAGTTGTTCATAGCTCTGGAAGATGAAAACAAAGATGGAGAATACATGATGAAAGTAAAAGTGCAGAGAAAGTAAAACGTTGACTTCAACGTTAGTGGCACTAATGTGACCACTAACTTTGCCTCTTGGTCCTTCGCACACGTTATTGGGACTTACCTTTCCCAATAACGTGGAGAGTCCTCCCTTGTCCCTACGTTAGCGTCCATGTTAACTAGGTTAACGTGGCTTCTAACGTAGTAATGCCAATCCTTCGAGAACGTTAGTGACACTTACCTTTGGCTTCTCTTTTTCTTCTTAACGTTAGAGTCCATGTTAACTAAGTTAACGTGGCTCTTAACGTGGCCACTTATGAGCTTGGTCCAACGTTAGTGACAAAGGTAAGTGTCACTAATGTTGGCTCCATTTTCTTTCTTCCTCGTTAGAGTTCACGTTAACTTAGTTAACGTGACTCTTAACGTGGGTTATGATGGCTTCGAGGGCGTTATTGGCAATTACTTTTCTCATTAACGTTGCAAGCTAGCTCTCATTCCACATTTGTGGTCACGTTAGTTAGACTAACGTGGCTGCTAACGTGGTTCTTCCTTGCTTCCTTTGTCCTGAAATCAAGCAATAAAGTGCATCAAAGTTCTAATCCAAATTATGAGACATGCATCCTCTAATTTGTCATATAATTCATGCAAAATTCTCATGAAATCATGTAAAGTGCACAATGTATGCTTGAATCAAGATGTAAGTGAATATCTACCCAAAACTAGCTTATTTTCTAAGAAAATGCATGAAACTACCTTAAAAACATTAAAGACAAGGTCAGTGAAACTGGCCAAAATGCCCTGGCATCAAGGATTGAGCAATTTTAGTTTAGTGGTTGATTTAGTCAAGCGAACAAGAGTTGATTTGAGTGATTTGTAATTGACAGAAGCTAAATTGTATGAAATTGTAAAAGGAGAAGGGTAATTGACTGTAAATTAAAGGGTAAAGAAAGTAGAGAAGCTGAATCTTAAAGTGCAAGTAATATAAATTGCAGAAACTTAGATTCCAAGAAATGTAAATGACTGAAACTTAAAGTGCAAGAAATATAAATTGCTTGAATTATAAAAGGAATTGGGAATTGGGATTGCAGAAATTTAAACAAGTAAAACTAAATTGCAACAAGCAGAAGACTGGATGATGAAATAACTTGAGATTGATTTCAAATAGAAAAGTAAATCAGCTTCAAGAAGCATTCAGCAAATAAACAGAAAGAAAAATGCAGGATCTCAGGGGTCAAGAGACTAGAAAACCAAGTGTAGATCTCACTACCTTCCTTGATCCAATTCAAAGATCAATTGCAAGAGAATTAAAGTCAAACAGTAGGAGAAATAAATTCAAATCTCAATTTATCCAATGGTGCAATGAAAGAAAACAGAGAGAGATCTCAAGGTGAGATTGAGACAGAATTTCCTCAATTCTCAACACCCAAGACTCAAGCAAGATTTGCCGAAAAGAAAACAAGAAACCCAGAGAGGAAGAGAATTCAATTCTCCTCCCAGATCCAAAATCAAAGTTATAGAATGAAAAATTCTAAAAGAGGTAAAAAATGTTCAAAGTAAAAGTTCCCATCCCTTATTCTAAATCAAACTAACTTCTATTTATACACTTTCTTCTAATGGTCTTGAAGCCTTGAATTTGGGCCTTGGCCTTAATGGAATTGGATTGAAGATAGCCTCAGTTGATTGCTCTTGGACTTGAGAAGAAATCCGTTTGTAACTTGAGGCAAACTTTCACTCAAACGTTGGAGTGTTAGCCTTATACAAAACAGTGCTCTTTCTGTCACTCACGTTTGAGGTCAAACATGAGCTCAAACGTGCTCCCTCTAAGGCCATGTTGCAGCCAACGTTTGACCTCAAGTTTGAGGCAAACGTTGGCGTAAACTTTGGCTTCTCCAGGGCTTGTTGTTGCTCCAACGTTTGACCTCAAGTTTGAGGCAAACGTTGGTGCAAACGTTGGCTTCTCCAGGGCTTGTTCTTAAGCCAACGTTTGACTTCAAGTTTGAGGCAAACGTTGGCACAAACTTGAGCTCTTCTCAGGGTGGTTTTGCTACCTTCATTTCCATTGCTACCATCCCCTTTCTTCAACCTTCCTCCAAGCCTTTTGGTCACCTGTCATCAATCAACAAATGCATCAGAGCTATGCTAAAACCATGAGACTTATTCTCATCCTTGATCTATAAGCAATTAAGCATAAAATCTCATGAAAATGCATCAATTTACTCATGTTTGATTGAATCCAAATACATATGAATTTCTACCCAAATGGCTTACTTGTAACTCAAGAAAGTGTATGAAACCTATAAAACAAGTGAAAAAATGCTTGGAAAACTAGGATAAGATGACTTGTCATCACAATACCAAACTTAAACCTTGCTTGTCCCCAAGCAAGAAAATAATTATGCTTAAAGGTTCTTTCAATTAGAAGTGGATTGAAGAATAACTTGTCATATCCTGTGAGTAAAGTGATTAAGTGACAGTGGGGTGAACTCTAAATTATATGCTCATGCAAGGGCTTCAGTGCTTACTAGTCCCTACATCTTGGAAGTCTTAGGTCCTAGGACTTTCGTCCAAATGATATCATGGAGATCTCTCTATAGGTAATCACCTTGAAGCAGCTTATAATTTCTGTGTTTTGGCCTTGACTCTAAGTGTCATGTCTCAAAGCAGCTCTTTAGATAAGCTTTCAATCAATACTCCTAAACCAGTTGGTTTTAAGGTATTATGTGTTAAAGCACCCCTAAGAATTTACTTGCTCAAGCCTCTCTCTTTGACACAATTCGACCACAAGCATTTACTAGGATAACAACTCTTTGAGTTCTTGTTTCTTTCTTCTTTTCTGCCTAGTAATTGATGCTCAGAGCCTTGGGCCATGTTCTTTTGTTTTTGTATTTTCTTTATTTTCTTTTGTTTGCTGCTTCTTGGATCAATAAATATTTGAAAATCTCCACAATACTTCTTTAAACTCTATATCCTGCCTATGAGCTCCCATGCAAGTTTTCATAAGCATGCAACCTCAATGCAAAATCATACAACTAGAACCACCGCTTCTCCTAATCTTTTGCTTGCCTCAAAACTGTTTAATTCCTCAATCCTTCTTTTCAAAGAACTGTCATGTGATGCCTTTTTGAAATTTTGAGTGCAAGCAAGTTTGAAGAGTGTAGTGTTGTGAATAATCAAGCATCTCAATTATTGAATTATAGAGAAACTATACTAGACAGACATACAGACAGGGATACAATATCACTTCCAATCATAGCAGTGTCTGATGCAAAATAATCACTTAACAATACAACCTTTTGGAGTTTACTTGCATTACTTCTCATCATCATCATTGCTGGTCTTAACATTCCTCTTTTATTTCTTTGAGTGATGATGCTTAATCCTTCCAAAAACTTGTATGATACTCTGCAATGATATTGAAAGTTGCTTGTTCCCCAAGCACTTGAAAAATGGTTAGCATGCATGAATTGTTTGTGGGCTTTTGAACTTACTTTGGTGTGGGAACACCAAACTTAGTACCTTGCCAATGGTTCTCATGCATCAAATTAACCATGTGTGAAACTCTTTCTTTTTCAAAAGAAATAAAACTAACAACTAGAAACCAGACATTGGTTAAGTAATTTCTCTGATTGCTTGGAGCTAGTAACCCTTTATGCAGAAGGTGAGAATGTGTTTTTAAATGAGATTTTTGGTGGAACACCAAACTTAGCATCCTTCATTCTCCCTTGAATTGTTTTGGTGTACAACACCAAACTTAGCTCCTTGGAATGTAGATAAAGCTACTTAGCCTTTTTTATTGGATGGAAAGAAAACTACCTCAGGTTGGGTTGCCTCCCAACAAGCGCTTCTTTATTGTCACTAGCTTGACATCTCATCCTTTGATCATGGGGGGTTGAAAATCCTGTTGCCTTTGATCTTCTCCTCTTACAGTGAGATTTCTTTCCTCTGTTTCTTCTTGTGAAACTTCTCTGTGATGCTTTTCTTGGATGATTGTTTTTTTCTATAGCCCTCTCACTTTCCTCTATGTTTGATTTCCATTTCTCCCACCTAGCAACTTTTTCGTTGTCCTTTGGGTCATCTTTAGTGGCTATGGGGATGGTATTTGTCCCTTTCTCCCCTATTTATGCAATGTGTTTATCCATTTACTCCATTTTCCTTTCAAGTTTTATGATTGAGGCTTCTGGGTTTTTGCTTGTTATGGCTTGATCTTTCTTTGCTGCTTCCTGATCTTGTCTTGCCATCTCTTGAATTTTTATGAACTTCTCCATCATTATCTCTTGGTGCTTCATCATCTTTTCCATCGATATCTCCAAGTTGGAGATCCTTTGGGTGTCTTGTGATGTGTGTGGCTGGTTGTAGGGTGTAGAATGGGATGGTTAATGAGAGTTATTTTGGGAGAATTGTGAAGTATGATGGGGTTGGAAGTATGTGTGTTGTGGTAGTGCGTAATGGTTGTTGTAATTGAGGTTCCTTGGTCCTTGATTTTGGTGCTCACTCCTCCTACAGTTGGAATAAGTCCTCCAGGGTGGGTTGTACACTCACCCTGAGGTTTGTGTTGGAACAGACTTGAGGTACTATTTGGAGAGTGTAATCGCTCAGGACTTTGTTGCTCATAGTTAATTGCTCCAAAACATTTTTCAGGTTGATTCCAATCATGTGAGTTTTGAGGTAGGTTGTGAGCATTTACTACAGCAGTTCGCAGCTCATTTACTTTTCTGACCATCAGCTCCAATTGTTGCTGAAGTTGTTGGTGTATCTGGTTGTTCTGGGCCATGATTACACTTACACCTTCAATTTCCATCACTCTCTTCTCTTGTGTGGATGATTGCGCTTCTGCCTCTAGCTTACCAATTTCCTGGGGTGGTTTCAACTTGGCCAAGAATTCACTCACTAGATCCTCCCATCTGGTGATGCTTCCTTGTGGGAAGGCTTCAAGCCATTGAGCAACATCGTTCATGGTGATGAGTGAATGCTCCAATTCATGGGTTGTATTATCATCTAGGGTGAGGACACCACTCCCACAATGATTGAGATTCATTGGGTTCTCTTCCATGATCTGCACAATCACAACCAATCCAAATGAAGATTGAATATACTCATGCCAAGATATGGTTAGAGGGTTAGTTGACACAATGTGTCAAACAGTTGAGAGGCTTAAAAGATTAATAGAAGAAAATTTGTTCTGTCATATACTCAGCAAGCAAAAACACAAGGAATGTACAGAACCAGCAACACTAGGAAAACTTTACTCTGTTGCTAAAGTGAGATTTTAGTTGGCTTAAGCAAAAATTCAAACAGTTAGTGGGTTAGTCAAAAATTAAAGAAATAGAAAAGAAAAATTGCTTGATCTAGATTACCACCTCACTTAATCATTGTCAACCTAATCAATCTCCGGCAACGGCTCCAAAAACATGATGTGTGGAAAACGATCCAACATAAAACTCACTGGCAAGTGTACCGGGTCGCATCAAGTAATAATAACTCACGTGATTGAAGGATTGAGCAATTTTAGTTTAGTGGTTGATTTAGTCAAGCGAACAAAAGTTGATTTGAGTGATTTGTAATTGACAGAAGCTAAATTGCATGAAATTGTAAAAGGAAAGGGGTAATTGACTGTAAATTAAAGGGCAAAGAAAGTAGAGAAGCTGAATCTTAAAGTGCAAGTAATATAAATTGCAGAAACTTAGATTGCAAGAAATATAAATGACTGAAACTTAATAAATGTAAACAAGTAAAACTAAATTGCAACAAGCAGAAGACTAGATGATGAAATAAATTGAGATTGATTTCAAACAGAAAAGTAAATCAGCTTCAAGAAGCATTCAGCAAATAAACAGAAAGAAAAATGCAGGATCTCAGGGGCCAAGACACTAGAAAACCAAGTCTAGATCTCACTACCTTCATTGATCCAATTCAAAGATCAATTGCAAGAGAATTAAAGTCAAACAGTAGGAGAAATAAATTCAAATCTCAACTTATCCAATGGTGCAGTAAAAGAAAACAGAGAGAGATCTCAAGGTGAGATTGAGATAGAATTTCCTCAATTCTCAACACCCAAGACTCAAGCAAGATTTGCCGAAAAGAAAACAAGAAACCCAGAGAGGAAGAGAATTCAATTCTCCTCCCAGATCCAAAATCAAAGTTACAGAATGAAAAATTCTAAAAGAGGTAAAAAACGTTCAAAGTAAAAGTTCCCGTCCCTTATTCTAAATCAAACTAACTTCTATTTATACACTTTCTTCTAATGGTCTTGAAGCCTTGAATTTAGGCCTTGGCCTTGATGGAATTGGATTGAAGATAGCCTTAGTTGATTGCTCTTGGACTTGAGAAGAAATCCGTTTGCAAGTTGGACTTTGGAGCCTTTAAGTTTGAGTCAAAGTTTGAGGCAAACTTTAACTCAAACGTTGGAGTGTTAGCCTTATCCAAAATGGTGCTCTTTCTGTCACTCATGTTTGAGTTCACGTTTGAGGTCAAACGTGAGCTCAAACGTGCTCCCTCCAAGGCCATATTGCAGCCAACGTTTGACCTCAAGTTTGAAGCAAACGTTGGCGCAAACTTTAAGTCCCCCTGGTATAGTAATTGTGCCAACGTTTGACCTCAAGTGTGAGGCAAACGTTGGCACAAATGTTAAGCCTCCCCTGGTGTATTTGTGAGCCAACGTTTGACCTCAAGTTTGAGGCAAACGTTGGTGCAAACGTTGCTTCCCTCAGGGTTAGTTTTTGAGCCAACGTTTGACCTCAAGTTTGAGGCAAACGTTGGCGCAAACTTTGGCTTCTCCAGGGCTTGTTGTTGCACCAACGTTTGACCTCAAGTTTGAGGCAAACATTGGCGCAAACTTTGGCTTCTCCAAGGTATAATTTTGAACCAGCGTTTGACCTCAAGTTTGAGGCAAACATTGGTGCAAACATTGGCTTCTCCAGGGCTTGTTCTTAAGCCAACGTTTGACCTCAAGTTTGAGGCAAACGTTGGCACAAACTTGAGCTCTTCTCAGGGTGGTTTTGCTGCCTTCATTTCCATTGTTGCCATCCCATTTTTTCAACCTTCCTCCAAGCTTTTTTGGTCACATGTCATCAATCAACAAATGCATCAAAGCTATGCTAAAACCATGAGACTTCTTCTCATTCTTGATCTATACGCAATTAAGCATAAAACCTCATGAAAATGCATCAATTTACTCATGGTTGATTGAATCCAAATACATATGAATTTCTACCCAAATGGCTTACTTGTAACTCAAGAAAGTGTATAAAACCTATAAAACAAGTGAAAAAATGCTTGAAATACTAGGATAAGATGACTTGTCATCAAGCCTTCATAAAAGATATCTAGCTGGGTCCATTTGGAGAACATGTCCGGAGGGCATTGCCTAGTCAGTAGCTTGTACCTCTCCCAAGCTTCATAAAGAGTTTCACCATCCTTTTGCCTGAAGGTCTGAACCTCCACTCTAAGCTTAGTCAGCTTCTTTGGTGGGAAAAATTTAGTAAGAAACTCAATAACAACCTTGTTCCAAGTATCCAAGCTCTCCTTGGATTGTGAATCTAGCCATAGCTTTGCTCTATCCCTCAGAGAAAATGGGAAGAGCATGAGTTTGTACACCTCTGGATTTGTCTTCACAGTATCACAAATCTGCAGAAAATTAGAAATAAATTGATTTGGGTCTTCGTGGGGAAGACCATGATACTGGCAGTTTTGTTACACCATGGTGACCAATTGTGGCTTCAACTCAAAGTTGTTCGCAGCTTTAGGAGGCACCACAATGCTTTTTCCATAAAGATCTGCAGTAGGAGCAGAGTAAGAGCCAAGCACTCTCCTTTGTTGATCATCCCCATTCGGATTTGCCACATTGGCATTAACAGCATTATTGTGATCCATAGTGGATTCTGTAGCCTTGTAAAGTCTTGCTTATTGCAAACATTAACTGAGAGTTCTTTCGGGTTCAGGATCAAAGTCTAAGAGATGTTCCTTGTCTCTGTTCCTGCGCATAAACAAACAGAAGACAACAAAAGAAGAGATTCTCTACGTCAGAGTGCAGAGAAGTCCCTGTGAGGTAACCTGTGTAAAATAATAAAATAAAAATACTAAATAAAATAAATAAATAAATTTACAAGAAAATTAAAATAAAATTAACTAGGTAACACCAAACTTAATTTCAGAAATTCAGGAAAAATATTAGTGCTTTTTATTTAAAATTTTTTTTTCGAAAATACTAAGCAAAAATTAAAAAAAATTAAAACTAAAACACCTAATCTAATTAATCAAACAACTGATAGTTGTTAATCACTATCAATCCCCGGCAACGGCGCCAAAAACTTGGTGTGGAATTTATAACCACAAACAAACCGACAAGTGCACCGGGTCGTACTAAGTAATACATTAGGTGAGTGAGGGTTGATCCCATGAGGATTGAAGGACTAAACAACAATGGTTGATTAATTTACTTAGTTAGGCAAACAGAGAAGAGTGTTTTGGTATTCAAAAAACATTAAACAAAAGACAGGCAAATAAATAAGTTGGGAATATAATATGGAGAAGGAAGTTAAGGCTTCAGAGATATCTATTTTCTGGATTAACTTTTCTTATTAATTTATTCTAATCATACAGGATTTAATTTATCGCAAACTATATGTGACTAGACCCTAATTCCTTAGACCTTTCTAGTCTCCTCTAAAATTCATCAATCGCCAATTCCTTGGTCACTTAATTCCAATTAGAGGGTGAAGTTCAATTCTAGTTTATATGCCATAGAAATCCTAATTACCCAAATATAAGAGGATTATATGTCACGTATCCCGTTAAATTTAGATAAACTAGAAATTTAGGAGAATTTGTTTTCAAGCTGTTGTTCAAATAAATAGCTTTTCCAAGTTATACAAGAACTCAATTAGAAAAAGGGTCATACTTTCGTTCCACCCAAATTCATAAAATAAAGAACGAAAACAATTCTTGAAGTATAAATCAGTATATGAATTAAAATAGCAAAATAATAGTACAATCCATACAATAGACAGAGCTCATAACCTTAACAATGGAGGTTTAGTTGCTCATGGTTCAGAGAGAAAATAAGGATTCTGATAAAATGTATTTTGGCTGAGGTGGAGTGAAATCTGAACTAATGTTCGAATCCCCCTATATCTAATCCTAATTAATTTAAAATCTATTTTCTAAAACTAAATAATATCTTTTCCTATTTTTAAATAAAATAAAGTTTAAATCAGAATTAATTAAAGCAATCAGCATGTCTTCAATTGATAGATGGGGACCACTTGCTTCGTAGGGAACACGCCTAACTTGGAGTGGGCATAACCATTCTTGTGTGAATCTCCCTTGAATCTCTGCTATCTCCTGTCTCTAGTCTGTGTTTGTGGGCCGAAAACTAGGTCGAAACTCGGCCTGAAATCGCCCCCAGCGTTTTCTGCACATGGCACATGTCACGCTTACGCGTCAGTCACGCGTACGCGTCGATGATCTTCTTTGCGTGTAACACGTACTCTTCAGGTACGCGCACGCGTCACTGTGCGACTTTGCTTTTCACGTGTACGCATCATGTACGTGCACACGTCGCCATGGAAAGCTCCAAATCACGCGCACGCGTCGCTCCTCGCTATCATCTCCTTTTATTCTTGTGTTGATTCCATTTGTGCAAGCTTCCTCTCCATCTTCTTTGCCATTCCTGCCCTATATAGCTTTCTTCTCTTTTTCTGTGAAAGCTCCATCAAACCCATCCGAATGCTATCTAAAATAAACAAAATTACACAAGACTCAAAGTAGCATCCATAATGGCTAAAAGATAATTAATTATTAATTAAACTCAACAAATTAAATGCAAATTCACTAGGAAAAGATAGGAAAGATGCTCACGCATCAGCTACAACATATGAATCAAACTCACAATTCATCTAGGCAATCAAACAAGGATTTAGTGCTTAGTGCACATATTCTTCAACAATGAAACCAAAATTCAAGCAAGAAGCAACCCAATCAACATTAAGCAAACACTTGCAATTTATTTAATTAACAAGCACTAAACCAAAATAAGAAATGAAATGCAAACAAAGCAAACTAGAACAAACAGAAAAAAGAGTGAATGGGGAAAAAGAGAGGAGAAGAGAAAAGAAGAGAAGAAGTAGAGAGAAGAGAAGAAAAGAAGTATAGTGGGAGAAAACAGGGGCGTGCGAGCGCAAACAGGACCGTGCGCACGCACAAGGAGTCACGCGTACGTGTGGTGGACGCGTGGGCGTGGTGCAGCGACAAATGGAGATCGATGCGTACGCATCAGGCACACGTGCACGTGAAAGTGAGAAAATGCGAGGTGACGCGTATGCGTGATTGGTGCGTACGCGTGGATGGAAAAAAATGAAAAAGGTTGTGCGTTCGCACTATCTGTGCAAACGCTGCGAATAGAGGCCTTGGATTGATGTGTGCATGGGCACAGACCTGTGCCCACGCACAGAAAGGTTAAATTTTTTTTAAGGAAAGGATCATGTGTGCACGGGCACACAGGTCCGTGCGCGCGCACGGAAGCTTAAAGGACCAGGGGTTCATACGCACAGGTTGTGCCAGCGCTGCGAATAAAGGGCAAAATCATGAGTGTGCGTGCGCTCAGGTCGATGCGCACACACAGGAAGCAGAAAATAGAAGTTGTGTGCACACGCACAATGGCGTCCATACGTACAGATGCCCTGTTTTCCAAAATTTTTTTCCTTCAAATTCGAAGGTACCAAGCCTTAGCTCAATCAAAACTCAACACCAAAATATGCAAGAACCCATAAATTCATTATCTAAACCAAAATTAACCTATCTAAACTCAAAATTAAACTAATTCTAAGCTAACCAATCAAACAAAAATGCAATTAAGGAAATTATGAACAAAGAGAAGGGTTGAAACAATGTTACCATGGTGGGGTGTCTGCCACCTAGCATTTTGGTTTAATGTCCTTAAGTTGGACTTATGGAGAGCTCTAACCAAGGAGGCTTGTGCTTATATTCATCTTGGAGCTTCCAACAATGCTTGAATCTCCAAAATTCCCAATTGATTTCACCAAGCTTGGATGCAGTGTCCAACAAGCTATGAGCTCCCAACAAGAAAAACAAAAAGCAACCAAGAAAAACATATTCACAATATCAACAAATTCACAATAGCAACCAAAAAGCAATATACTCACATATCAACATATTCACAATCAACCAAAAATAAGCAAGCAACCTATGTACAATAAACCAAAAATAAGCTATTCACAATATTTACAATATGCACAATAGCCACTAACATAACAGCATTGTAACTCCCTAGCAACGACGCCAATTTGATAAAGAGAAATTTGTTGTTGGTTTAGAATCAATAATCAATTTGTTAGTAGCATAGTCCAAACCAACAATAAACTCTCACTATCAAAATTTGAATTCTAAAGATGTCACAATACAAAACAAATATTATAAACCGAGAGTATTTAACTCCCGGATCGTTCTCCCTAGGAGTTATAATGAAATGTACATATTATTGGCTATAGGGAAATAGGGGTTGGATGGTGGCAATTGGAAAGAAATTTAAAGTGCAAGAAACTAAATAGGCATGCAATGAGTTAGATGGAAGCAAGTGAAAGTAATGCAAATGCAAATTAAATGATAAAAAGGACTCTTGGCAAGAAGTGGGTAATTAAAGATTTCTATCCTAGTTGTGGACCACAAACATGTTAATTGTGTGTGAATTAATCCCAATTAGTCAACCCTACATCGAGGATAAGTCAAAAGGGCATAATTGATTCCAATCCCTAAGTCCTAGTCAACACTAGTGGGTCACTTAGAGTCAAGGGAAACCAAACCAATTAACAATCCTCACACTATGCGGAATGGACATCCACAACTCAATTTCACTCAATCACCCAATTCCCAAACCAAGAGTATGAAAAACTAGGCAAAAACCCAACCAAGCATTTTGTCAAACACTTGGAGGGCATGAAAGGAAAGAATGGTAAAATGACAAGAAATAATAAATGCTACAACTACCAAGCAATAGCAACTCAATAAAGTAATAAATGACATGAAACATAAATTGCATTAAATGTAAATTAAAATAACAAAGTGTCATAAACATAAAAGACAAAAGAAATGAAATAACAAATAGAAGGAAAGAACAAAGATGCAATAACAATAAATGACAAGGAAAAGTAAATGAAAACAAGAATTGAAAGTAGAAATTACAAGAAATTAAACTAAGAAACCCTAATTCTAGAGAGAAGGGGGAGCTTCTCTCTCTAGAAAACAACCTACGTAATGCTAAACTAACCCTAATTTCTCTCACCTTTCACATGGAATGAGGCCTCCTTTGATATAGCAAGAATCAGCTTTTGAGAGTTCCAAAACTGGGCTCTGAAGGCCCAGAAATCGCCCCCAGCAATTTGCATTAAGTGAGTCACGTGGTGGCTATGACGCATACACGTGGGTCACGCGTACGTGTCGTTTGGCGAAATACACTCCAATGCATACGCGTGGGTCACGCGTACGCGTCGCCAAGCTCGCACTTGTGCGTACGCACGCATCACTGTGCGTACACACGGATGCTGAATCTTACAAAACTTCATTTCTTCATGCTTTCTCCCTTTTTGCATGTTTTTCCATTACTTCTTCAATCCATATTAGCCTTGTAAACCTGAAATTACTCATCAAACACATCAAGGTATCTATTGGAATGAAAGTGGAATAAAATTGATTAAATTAAGCACAAAATAGCATGTTTTCACAATTAAGCTCAATTTACGGAGAAAACACAAAAGTATGCTATTTAGATGACTAAATGTGGGTTTATGTGATGAAATCCACTCAAATCAAACCAAAATAAATCGTCAAATATGGATTCATTAATATTCAACCAAATACTTGCTTATTGCGTAAGAAAATGCATGAAACTAACCTAAAACACACAAAAAATGGCTAGTAAAACTAGCCAAGATGCCTTGACATCACAACACTAAAATTAGATCTTGCTTGTCCTCAAGCAAGTAATAGAACATAAGAAGAATGAATGAAAGTACAAGAGATACAAGTCCTTATTCAGAGAATTCAAATCTTTGGTTCATGGGGTTTCATGCATAGCAACTTAGGTTCATGTTCTTGCTGGTTTTTAGGCTATAACAGGTTCTTGAACACTCACTCTATTACCTTCTATGAGACCTTTATTCATTGATACTTATCTTGACTTTGTTTTTGCTTTTGTTTCCTTTTTCTTTAGAGCTTATTGCTTTCTTAGGCTGAGTGCTCTGTGTTGAGACAACTCTTTAGGGTAGGCTTTCAGCCAACACTCCCGAACTGGTTGGTTCAAGGTGCTAGATGTTGAAACACCCCTAAAGACTTAATCACCCAAGTCTCTTCTCAACACATACACACCACAGGCACATGGTTTGTTATTCATTCTTGAGACCTTGGTGTCTAGCACCTCTTTGGGTTACTAAATATTTTGTAACAAGGTTGCTCTTGATAGTGGACTTTCAGTTGACAATCCTGGGTTAGTTAACCCAAGTTGTCAAGTGATAAAGCACTCCTAAGAACTTACTTATCCAAGCAGATCCTTGTACAAAAATACCACAGACACATGCCTCAAGGATCAACTATTGGTGCCTAGCTTTGTCTCTTGCTCCTTTCTTTCGTTTTTTGTTTCTTTCTAGGATCTTATTAATCATTTAAGTCTCATATAATGCATTTTAAGCTCATAATTCAAGAGATATTTTGGCCTTGTACCTTATTGGTGAACAAACTTAGCTAACAATCACCACCACAAAAACTAGGACTCTATTCTACCACATTGGATTTCACTCTTGTTCTTCTCACCATTTTCTTATAATTTCTTTTATTGAACTTAAGAACAAAGCATACAATTCAAGCAAGGATGCAGTGGCCTAGGCAACTAAGCTAGCAAGCATAAAGATAAACTAAAGAACTGACTAAGCTAAATGCAAATGCAAATGACTTGTCTACTCAACTAGCAAACTTAAAGATAAACTCAAAGAACTAAATGCCAAAAACTGAATTGAAATTCTTAAACTACAATAGAAGCATGTTCTATTTCATACATGATTTTCCTTATTCAAAACTAAAGAAAGAAACTCCACCACCTTTCACTCTTGGGCATGCTTTCCCTTCTTGTTTCTCTCCTCCTCTTGGCCTTCTTCCTGGTTGCTCGCATCTCCTCTTTCTTTTTGTTTTTCATTTAACTTCTTCCAGAATCCAGCATTCTCTATCCTCTTTCTCAATGCTTTTTCGTGGTGCTTTGCCCTTCCCTCTTCTTGCTCCTTGAGCTCCTTATAGACTACATCATATCTTGGGATTGTTGGGTACAAGTTATGCATGTACCCGGTCACGTAAATCAGCTTGGCTTGGGTGTTCATGTGGTAATCAGCCCTGTTCAATTGCCTCCCTTCATTGAGCACATTAAACTCGTTGAATGCCTTCATTTGAGCTATTTATCATTGGTTGAGTTCTTGAATGCGCTTTTCTTGATGCACTTGTCTTTCAGACATTTAGCTAATGGCTTGAGAAAGTTGGGAGTAATGCTCCTGTTGTTGCTCCATTAGTTGCTTGTGCAACTCCTTTTGGTGATTTAGCAAGTGAAACTGGAAGTGTTTTTGTTGCTCTTGTCCTTCCATTTATTGCCTTGTTAGACCTTCAAGAGCTTCTTGGATGTGGCTCATGTCTATGGTGGCCAAAGGGTGTTGCTCTTCTTGTTGAGGTTCTTCTTGTTGTACTTCTTTTTGAATCACTCTCTTCCTTCGCTGAGGTCTTCTTTGCTGCTGAGCGAGTGCCACATAATTCATGCGCTGAGGCATGATTGGCTTCCCAACTTTCAACCATATTGGGTTTGCATCCTCAAAGGCCACCTTGGCCTTCATACACAGCCTTAGAATAGTGCTTGGATACCCCATCCAGGCCTCCGGATCATTTTTCTCCGAAATCTCTTGAATACCTTTAGCAATGATCTCATGGACATTTATGTCTCTACCCCTCATTATGTAGTGTACCATGGAAGCTTGAGCAATGTTGACCTCTGAATTGTTTGAGGCATGGAGGATGGACCTTCTCATGATCTCAAACCATCCCTTGGCTTCGGGAATAAGGTCTCCTCTTCTAATATATCTTGGCTTTCTATTAGAGTACCTCACCCAATCAGCTCCTACGACACATATGTCGTTCACAATTTTCTCACAATCGGGGTCGTTGCTCATTCTTGACTCACAGCTAGCCTCTTCAAAGGGCCTTGATCTCAGTTGAAAAACTCTCATGATGGCATTGGGGCTGAAATCATTCTCGGTCGCTCTCACATAGCTCTTGAAAGTGGGGGCTTTGGTGGTGTCTTCCCTCACTACATTAGCATAGAACTCCTTGACGAGATTCTCTTTTATCTTTGTGATTGGGTCCGTGAGCAACTACCACCTTCTTCTTTTGATCTTTTCTTTAATCTCCGGGCATTCATGATCATTGAATTGAAAAGCAAGCTCGGGCAGAATTTTCTTGGGTTCCATCCATCCAAGTTGGATTTCATGGAACATGGATTTGAACCTCCATTAATCAAAGGGAATGCTCTCCACCGGTTCCTTTCCCTTTCATCTCCTAGAGCTTGATGTTGCCATGGGTGATTGCCGGGCATAGAAGGGATGTAGGTGTGGAGGGTTGTGACTTAAGAGATAAGCTAAATGGATGATCAAGGGTGCTAAGTGTTAGAAAGGAAGATGGGAATGTGACTAGAATATGGTGACCGAAGAGCAAAAAGTATGAAGATGGTTCATGGTGGAATGAGAATTGGAATGTGGAAGGTTATGGGTTTGGTTACAATGGGTGAAAGCTATTTATATTGGAAGATGGTGGGTAAATGAAGGGTAGAGATTGATTTTTGAGGGTGAGAATAGATGGTGTATAAATAGAGTGGTTATGAGAACAAGGATCACCACTTTATGAGGTGGTTGGGTTCGATCTCCAAGGATAAGTGTTATGACACATTGATTCCTCCAATGTTTGCATGGTGGCACTTCCCAAGGAGCTCTATTTGAAGGCATGTGCCTAATCTTTCATGAAGTGGCCGAACCTCCCTACTTGGCTTGTCTTATCATTTCCATCCAATCCTTTCCTTCATTTCCTATGCAAAACAATAAAAGAAAAACAAAAGTTAAGTCTTATCTGGTGGCGGGAAAAATTAAATGTGCCTAACTACTTTTTGAAATTTCAATAACTAACTAAACAATCTAAATGCTACTCATGAAATTGAATCAATTTGACTTCCTATGAGTTATGCGTACAACATTAGTGAACACCAAACTTAGTTTGTGATCATGTGGTGCAAAAAAGAGTTGATCAAGGCCCTGAGATATACATGATATGATTCTCATATATCTTTGCCAAACTTGTTGTCCACTATATGCTACAGGCAAGAATTTGATTAAGTGCTTGTCAATTTTGAATTGAATTTCATGAGTACTACTTTATTAACTACAATTAAGACACAACTAAAAGGATATAATAGTAGTACTTTGCATTAAATCATGAGGAACAGCAGAGCTCCACACCTTAATCAATGGATTGCAGAAACTCTACCATTTGAAAGTACATAAGTGATAATAGTTCAGGCATGGCTGAATGGCCAGCCCCCATGAAAGTCTAAGATCGCATAAAACTGATCAAAGATTCTTAATACACTAGTAAAAAAGTCCTATTTATACTAAACTAGTCACTAGGGTTTACAGAAGTAAGTAATTGATGCATAAATCCACTTCCGGGGTCCACTTTGTGTGTGCTTGGGCTGAGCTTGAAGTTTACACGTGGGGAGGTCATTCTTGGAGTTGAACGCCAGTTTGTAACGTGTTTCTGGCGTTCAACTCTAGCTTGTGACGTGTTTCTGGCGTTTAACTCCAGACTGCAGCGTAGAACTGGCGTTCAACGCCCTTTGGCGTCGTCTAAACTCGAGCAAAGTATAGACTATTATATATTGTTGGAAAGCCCTGGATGTCTACTTTCCAACGCAATTAGAAGCGCGCCATTTTGAGTTCTGTAGCTCCAGAAAATCCACTTTGAGTGTAGGGAGGTTAGAATCCAACAGCATTAGCAGTCCTTCTTCAACCTCTGAATCTGATTTTTGCTTAAGTCCCTCAATTTTAGCCAGAAAATACCTGAAATCACAGAAAAACACACAAACTCATAGTAAATTCCGGAAATGTGAATTTAACATAAAAACTAATAAAAACATCCCTAAAAGTAACTAGATTCTACTAAAAACATACTAAAAACAATGCCAAAAAGCGTATAAATTATCCGCTCATCACAACACCAAACTTAAATTGTTGCTTGTCCCCAAGAAACTGAAAATCAAATAGGATAAAAAGAAGAGAATATACTATAAATTCCAAACTATCAATGAAACATAGCTCCAATCAGATGAGCGGGACTTGTAGCTTTTTGCCTCTTGAATAGTTTTGGCATCTCACTTTATCCATTGAAAAAGTCCCCAATTAGAGGTGTCCAGGGTTCTTAAGCACACTCTTCTCTTGCTTTGGACCTTGACTTTAACCGCTTAGTCTCTAGTTTTCACTTGACACCTTCACGCCACAAGCACATGGTTATGGACAGCTTGGTTTAGCCGCTTAGGCCAGGATTTTATTCCTTTAGGCCCTCCTATCCACTGATGCTCAAAGCCTTGGGATCCTTTTTATTTACCCTTACCTTTTGGTTTTAAGGGTTTTTGGCTTTTTCTGCTTGCTTTTTCTTTTTCTATTTTTTTTCGCCTTTTTTTTTTGCAAGCTTTGTATTCACTGCTTTTTCTTGCTTCAAGAATCATTTTTATGATTTTTTAGATTATCAAATAACATGTCTCCTGTTCATCATTCTTTCAAGAGCCAACATATTTAACATTCATAAACAAGAACTTCAAAAGACATATGTACTGTTCAAGCATTCATTCAGAAAACAAAAAGTATTGTCACCACATCAATATAATTAAACTAAGTTCAAGGATAAATTCGAAACTCATGTACTTCTTGTTCTTTTGAATTAAAACAGTTTTCATTTAAGAGAGGTGATGGATTCATAGGGCATTCATAACTTTAAGACATAGTTACTAAATACTAATGATCATGTAATAAGACACTAACATAGATAAGCACTTAACATAAAGAAAACGAAAAATAGAAAATGTAAGAACAAGGAATGAGTCCACCTTAGTAATGGTGGTGTTTCCTTCTTGAGGAACCAATGATGTCCTTGAGCTCTTCTATGTATCTTCCTTGTCTTTGTTGCTCCTCCCTTATTGCTCTTTGATCTTCTCTAATTTCATAGAGTATGATGGAATGCTCTTGATGTTCCACCCTTAGTTGTCCCATGTTGGAACTTAATTCTCCTATGGAGGTGTTGATTTGCTCCCAAAAATTCTGTGGAGGAAAGTGCATCCCTTGAGGTATCTCAGGGATTTCTTGATGATGAGCTTCCTCACGTGTTTCTTGAGCTCCATGAGTGGGCTCTCTTGTTTGCTCCATTCTTTTCTTAGTGATGGGCTTCTCTTCCTCAATGGGAATGTCTCCTTCTATGAAAGCTCCAGCTGAGTAATATAGATGGCAAATAAGATGAGGGAAAGCTAGCCTTGCCAAGGGGGAGGGCTTTTCGGCTATTTTGTAGAGTTCAAGGGAGATGACTTCATGAACTTCTACTTCCTCTCCAATCATGATGCTATGAATCATGATGGCTCGATCCACAGTAACTTCAGATCGGTTGCTAGTGGGAATGATGGAGCATTGGATGAACTCCAACCATCCTCTAGCCACAGGCTTGAGGTCCAGTCTTCTAGGTTGAACCGGTTTGCCTTTTGAGTCAATCTTTCATTGAGCTCCTTCCACACATATGTCCATAAGGACTTGGTCTAACCTTTGATCAAAGTTGACCCTTCTAGTGTAGGGGCGTGCATCTCCTTGCATCATAGGCAAGTTAAATGCCAACCTCACATTCTCCGGACTAAAATCTAAGTATTTCCCCCGAACCATTGTAATATAATTCTCTGGGTTCGGGTTCTTACTTTGATCATGGTTCCTAGTGATCGACGCATTAGCATAGAACTCTTAAACCATTAGAATTCTGACTTGTTGGATGGGTTTTGTTAGAACTTCCCAACCTCTTCTTTGGATTTCATGTTGGATTTTCGGATACTCATTTCTCTTGAGTTTGAAAGGGACCTCGGGGATCACCTTCTTCTTGGCCACAACATCATAGAAGTGGTCTTGATGAGCTTTGGAGATGAATCTTTCCATCTCCCATGACTCGGAGGTGGAAGCTTTTGTCTTCCCTTTCCCTTTTCTAGAGGATTCTCCGGTCTTAGGTGCCATCAATGGTAATGGAAAAACAAAAAGCTATGCTTTTACCACACCAAATTTAGAATATTGCTCGCCCTCGAGAAAGAAAAGAAAGAATAGATGAAGAAGAAGAAGAAATGGAGGAGAGGAAGAGAGAGATGTGTTTCGGCCAAGAAGGGGAGGAGAGGGTTGTGTTGTGTGAAATTGAAGAAGAATGGAGGGCTTTATATAGGGAAGGGAGGGGGTGTTAAGGTTCGGCCATATGGGGAGGGTTTGGGTGGGAAAGTGATTTTGAATTTTGAAGGTAGGTGGGGTTTATGAGGTAGGTTTATGGGGAAGAGTGGATGGATGTGAGTGGTGAAGGGGTAGTAGGGAAGAGAGCTTGATGTGATTGGTGAAGGGTATTGGGGAAAGGTGTTTATTGGGAGGAGAGGATGAACATTGAGAAGAGGGAAGAGTATGAGTGGAGGTAGGTGGGGATCCTGTGGGGTCCACAGATGCTGAGATGATCCTGTGGGGTCCACAGATCCTGAGGTGTCAAGGATTTGCATCCCTGCACCAATTAGGCATGTAAAATGCCTTTGCATACAATTCTGGCATTTAAACGCCGAATTGATGCTTGTTTTGGGCGTTCAGCGCCCAGATGCAGCATGTTTCTGGCGTTGAACGCCAATTCTATGCTTGTTTCTGGCGTTCAGCGCCAGCTTTCCTCAGTGTGCATTCCTGGCGTTGCTTGTTTTGGGTATTCAACGCCAGATCCATGCTCTGTTCTGGCGTTGAATGCCAGCCAGATGCTCCTTACTGGCGTTTAAACGCCAGTAAGTCCTTCCTCCAAGGTGTGATTTTTTTCTGCTGTTTTTTATTCTATTTTTAATTTTTCTATTTATTTTGTGACTCCACATGATCATGAACCTAATAAAACATGAAAGAAAAATAAAATAAAAATAAAATTAGATAAATAAAAAATTGGGTTGCCTCTCAACAAGCGCTTCTTTAATGTCAATAGGTTGACAGTGGGCTCTCATGGAGCCACACAGGTGATCAGATCAATTTTATAGACTCCCAACACCAAACTTAGAGTTTGGATATGGGAGTTCAACACCAAACTTAGAGTTTGGCTGAGGCCTCCCAACACCAAACTTAGAGTTTGACTGTGGGGGCTTTAGTTGACTCTGTACTGAGAGAAGCTTACTGTGCCTCTTTTCCATGTTTACAGAAGGATGACCTTGAGTTTTAAACATAGGGGAGTCCTCAATCAATTGAAGGACTAGTTCACCTCTGTCAACATCAATCACAGCTCTTGCTGTGGCTAGGAAGGGTCTTCCAAGAATGATGGATTCATCCTCATCCTTCCCAGTATCCAGGATTATAAAATCAGCAGGGATGTAAAGGTCTTCAACCTTTACTAACATGTCCTCTACTTGTCCATAAGCCTATTTTCTGGAATTGTCTGCCATCTCTAATGAGATTTTAGCAGCTTGCACCTCAAAAATTCCAAGTTTCTCCATTACAGAGAGTGGCATGAGGTTTATTCCTGACCCAAGGTCACATAGAGCCTTTTCAAAGGTCATGGTGCCTATGGTACAAGGTATTAGGAACTTTCCAGGATCCTGTTTCTTCTGAGGCAATCTCAGTTGATCCAATGCATTTAGTTCATTGGTGAACAGGGGAGGTTCATCTCCCCAAGTCTTATTACCAAATAAATTGGCATTCAGCTTCATGATTGCACCAAGGAACTTGGCAACTTGCTCTTCAGTAACATCCTCATTCTCTTCAGAAGAGGAATACTCATCAGAGCTCATGAATGGCATAAGGAGGTTCAATGGAATCTCTATGGTCTTTAGATGAGTCTCAGATTCCTTTGGTTCCTCAGAGGGAAACTCCTTATTGATCACTGGACGTCCCAGGAGGTCTTCCTCACTGGGATTCACGTCCTCCTCCTCTCTTGTGGGTTCGGCCATGATAGTCAATTCAATGGCCTTGCACTCTCCTTTTGGATTTTCTTTTGTATTACTTGGGAGAGCACTAGGAGGAATTTCAGTGATCTTCTTACTCAACTGGCCCACTTGTGCCTCTAAATTTCTAATTAAGGACCTTATTTCATTCATGAAACTTACAGTGGCCTTGGACAGATCAGAGACTAAGTTTGCTAAATTAGAGGTATTTTGTTCAGGGTTCTCTGTCTGTTGCTGAGAAGATGATGGAAAAGGTTTACTACTGTTAAACCTGTTTCTTCCACCATTATTAAAGCATTGTTGAGGCTTTTGTTGATCCTTCCATGAGAGATTTGGGTGATTTCTCCATGAGGGGTTATAGGTGTTCCCATATGGTTCACCCATGTAATTTACCTCTGCTATTGCAGGGTTCTCAGGATCATAAGCCTCTTCTTCAGCAGATGCCTCTTGAGTACTGTTGGATGCAGCTTGCATTCCATTCAAACTCTGAGAAATCATATTGACTTGCTGAGTCAATATTTTATTCTGAGCTAATATGGCATTCAGAGTATCAATTTCAAGAACTCCCTTCTTCTGAGGCGTCCCATTACGCACAAGATTCCTCTCAGAAGTGTACATGAACTGGTTATTGGCAACCATGTCAATGAGTTCTTGAGCTTCTACAGGCATTTTCTTTAGGTGAATGCATCCACCTGCAGAAGTATCCAATGACATCTTAGCTAATTCAGACAGACCATCATAGAATATATCTGATGTGTGGAAAACGATCCAACACAAAACTCACCGGCAAGTGTACCGGGTCGCATCAAGTAATAATAACTCACATGAGTGAGGTCAATCCCACAGGGATTGAAGGATTGAGCAATTTTAGTTTAGTGGTTGATTTAGTCAAGAGAATCAAGATTTGGTTGAGTGGTTTGTGATTTGCAGAAGCTAAATTGCATGGAAAGTAAAAGGAGAAGGGGAAATTGCAGTAAATTAAAGAGCAGGAAAGTAAAGGAGCTGAATCTTAAAGTGCAAGTAAATTAAATTATAGAAACTTAGATTGCAAGTAATGTAAATGGCTGAAGCTTAAAGTGCAAGAAACGTAAATTGCTTGAATTGTAAAAGGGATTGGGAGTTGGGATTACAGAAATTAAACAAGAACAAGTAAATTGCATTAAACATAAAAGAGAAAATTGAATTGCAGTGAAGTAGATCTTAAACAGAAGAGTAAAATGTTTTGAGAATTTAAAAACAGAGAAAGCAATGCTTAATTTGTAACAAAGTAAAAGAGGTTGAAGATCTCAGGAGTGGAAGAGACTAGATAACAAGTCTAGATCTCAAATCCTTCCTTGATCCAACAAGAATAATTGCAAAAGAAATAAAGGAAGGTAAATTGCAGAAAGAGTAAAAGAAGAAACAGTAAATGGAAATTAGAATTTAATTATGCAGAAAAATTAAACAAGATCTCAAGGTGAGATTGAAACAGAAGTTCTTCAATTCTCCACCGAAGATCCAAAGCAAGAAAATAAAAGAGTGCTTAAGCAAGAATCAAGAAGAAGAGAGATCAATTCTCCTTCTAAGTTCTCAGAAATCTAAATTCAAAAGTAAAAAGCTCAAAATTAAAATGAAAGCTAAAAGAAAAATTCAAAGTAAAGTCTAGAAGTGTCAAAAGGTAAAAAAAGTGTCCTAATTACATCAAACTAACTCCTATTTATACACTTTCTATTCTTGGATTTTGAAATTTGGATGGACTTTTGATTTGGTGAAGAAATGAATTAAGTTGGATTTTTAATTCAATTTTCAGCCCAAGTTTGCACCTCCCAGGGGCAAGCTCAGTTGGAAAAACCAACTGAGCACTCAAGTGTTGCTGCTCGTGTCATTTGGTGCGCACGTCCCAGCCTTGGCCGTGTCATGGTGCGCATGACAAGCTCCCTTGTGAGCATTTGTTGTGCCAAAGAGTGGATGGCTTGGGGAGAGTAATGCTCAGTTGGAAAAACCAACTGAGCTTTCCTTGGTGGTGCCTTGCTTTTAGCCTGAAGGTCCCAGGTTCAAATACTGGTGAGAGCAAGTGGAGGAAATCTTGAAGCTAATTTCCTTGGATGAGTGGGCGCTCCTCCTTATGTTTTAAAGAATTCCCAAGTTCGAAACTTGGCTGAAGCATTTTAGTTCATTTCCTTGCAAGCTGAATGGCGCTCCTCCCTTGTGTTTCAAAGAATTCCCACGTTCGAATCCTAGAGGAAGCATTTTGGCTTATTTTTATGATTTTCCTTATGCCTAGCAATATAATGTAGCGCTCAATTAAGTAAAGCAATTGAGCGCCCTTGCCTCCTTGTAGTAGCGCCTTCTTGTCATCCTTCAGGTGCAAGGTGCAAGTCTTGGTGTCTTCATTTATGGGATTTTTGCTTTGAATTAATTTTTGAGAGCCCCCGATAAAGCTCAATTAGTGACCTGAGCTTTATGTTGTTTCTTTGCTTTCTTTAGTGCTCAGTTAACTATTTGAACTTAGCTTGGTGCCTTACTTTCTCCCACTTGTCCTTGTAAAGCTCAGTTTACTTTCTCAACTTAGCTTTCATTCTTCTTTGATTTTTGCTACTCTTTTCCTTCCTTAGGCACGCTTCTTGCTTCCTTTGGACACATTCCTTAAGCCACACTTTTCTTATTTTCTTCTTTCTTCACCTACAAGTAATCAAAACAACCAATCAAAGTATCACCAAATTCACATGGTTTATAAATCATTAAAAATCAATTAAATTTAGCTTAAACCTCATGATATAGCATCAATTACACAGTGGTTGTCTGATTTATCAAAATATGAAATTCCACTCCAAATTACTTACTTACAATGGAAGAAAGTGCATAAAACCTAATAAAATCAAAGAAAAAGACTAGTAAAACTAGGCTAAGATGACTTGTCATCACAACACCAAACTTAAATCTTGCTTGTCCCCAAGAAAGTATCAAACATAAGAGTAGATGAAATGAAACAGAGAAGTGTGCAAGCCTTTTATTGGAAGTCATTGAGTATTGGTAAATGGGGTTTTTATGCATGGTATCTTAGGGATTTTTATTTTGTGGCTGAGACATCAACATTCCCTTGGATCCTTACTTGAATTACAAAAAAAATGAGACTTGTTATTGCTTGGTCCTTGGTTTTTTTTTTTATTTACTCTCTTTCTTGGCTAAGGCTTAATGCTATGTGGTAAGGCAGCTTTTTAGAGTAAGCTTTCAGCCAGCATTCCCACCCCAGTTGGTTCAAGATGCTAGGTGTTGAAACACCCCTATGGGCTTACTTGCTCAAGCCTCTCCTTAGCACACACACATCACAGGCATTTAGCTTGTTTTGTTCATCTCTGTTTGTTCTTTGAAAATTGATGCCCAGCACCTCTTTGGGTTACTAAATGCTTTGTCTCAAAGTAGCTCTTGATAGTGGACTTTCGGTTGGCAATCCCGGGTTAGTTAACCCAAGTTGCCGGGTGATGAAGCACCCCTTAGAACCTAGTTATCCAAGCTTATCTTTGTACAAGAGCATCATAGGCATTTATCCAAATTTGCAGCCATTGGTGCCCAGCCTTGTGTATTTCTTTTTGCTTATTTCTCTTGTATTTTCTTTCTTTTATTTTGCACTTTTTTCATTTGTCAAGTCTCATGAAATATAACTCAAGTTCATATCACAATGTCATGCCTGCATTCAGCCTTATTTATAAATCAACTAATGAACCAGCACATACCACCATATAATCTTATTTTGTCTCATATCATACCAGACTTTTACTCTTTCTCTATTTCATAGTTATTTTTCTTTTATTCAAGCATGAGGAACAAAGCATATAATTCAAGTAAGATGGAAGTGAATCAAGCACTTAGACTAGCAAGCCATAACAACATGAAAACAAACAAACTCGCATACAATAAATGAATCTAAGAAGACACTAATTAACAGGGGATATTTGCACTTTCAATTAACATAGTTGAACTAGAATCAGTCAGAGAACAATACAACCTCTTGGAGTCTATTTGTTTCCTCTGTGTCATCTCAGATAATTGTGGAGACACCTTCATTGGTTGGGTGTTTAACATCACTTTATCCCCTGGTGAAAAGCCTTCAGTAGGGATCTTCTTGTTTCTCCACCCTCTTGGCTTCTTCTTCTTCTTTTTCTCAAAAGATACTCCCTGCCTTGGTGGCTCCTTACCTGAGATGTTGAATTTCTCATCTGGAGGTTTTGGATCTAGTTCCTTCTTGATTTCTTTGGTTTGCTGCACCATCTCTACTACTTTCAAGCATGGATTTAGAAGTCTTGGAGCTAACTCATTGACTACCTCCTTCAAGCTTTGATCCCTGGCTTTATCCTCCATACAATCTTCTTCTTGAGTGGGCTCATGCAGGGTTTTAAAAACATGGAATGCTAGGTGCTCATCATGCACTCTCAGCAATAATTCCCCTTTTTCAACATCTATTAATGCTCTGCCCGTAGCCAGGAAAGGCCTCCCCAGGATGATGGGAGTGTTAGGGTCTTCCTCCATATCCAGGATGACAAAATCAGCTGGGAGAAGGAATTTTCCCACTTTTACCAGCACATTCTCTACAACTCCAAGTGCTTGCTGAATGGACTTGTTAGCCATTTGAAGAGCTATTCGAGTGGGTTTCATTTCAAAAATTTGAAGCTTCCTCATAAGAGATAGAGGCATCAAGTTTATGCTTGCACCAAGGTCACAGAATGATTTCTCAATTGTTATGTCTCCTATGGTGCAAGGTATATAAAAACTCCCAGGATCATCTTTCTTCTCACCCATCTCTATAATTCGTTTAGCCATTTGTTCCATATGCCTCTCAAGATTTTTGATTGAAGCTTCTTGGTTTTTGATTGAAGCTTCTTGGTTTTTACTTGTTATGGCTTGATCTTTCCTTGCTACTTCCTCATCTTGTCTTGCCATCTCTTGATTTTTCATGAGTTTCTCCATCATTATGTCTTTGTGCTTCATCATCTTTTCCATCAATATCTCCAAAGTGGAGATTTTTTTAGTGTCTTATGACGCTTGTGGCTGGTTGTGAGATGTTGAAGGTTGATGGTAGGTGTTTTGGTTAGTGGTTTGGTTATTGGGTGGATAGTAGCTAGAATTTGGGTGGTTATTTTGGGGTTTTCTATATGGATTAGGGTTAGTGTTTTGCTGGTTGTGGTTTTGGTTGTTTTTTGAGTTGTTTTGGTTTGAATTTCTTTGCCATGGTTGCTGGTTTTGAGTGTGGTTATTTCCCCATCTTATGTTTGGATGGTTCTTCCAGGATGGATTGTAGGTGTCACCATAGACTTCATTTTGGCCGGAGCTTTGGTTGTGCACATATTGAGGTTGTTCCTGCTGCTGATCTTCTTGAGTTTCTTCATTTTGCCCCCATGTGGTCGATGTTGGCTTGTGTTGACTGTTGCAACTTGAAGATTGTCAATCCTCTTGGCCATTTACTCAAATTGTTGTTGAATTTGCTGTTGCATCATTTTGTTTTGAGCTAGGATTGAGTCAACTCCTTCCAACTCCATCACTCCTTTCCTTTGTGATGGTTGGCGTTGCCTTTGGTGATGAAAGAAATACTGGTTGTTGGCCACCATATCAATGAGATTTTGGGCTTCCTCTGCAGTTTTCATGAGTTGCAAAGAGCCTCCAGCTGAATAATCCAAAGCCTCTTGAGATTTCAATGTCAAGCCTTCATAGAAATTCTGCAATCTGTCCCACTCACTTAACATTCCAGGTGGGCACTTCCTGATTAGAGCTTTGTATCGTTCCCATACCTCATACAAGGGTTCAACATCCATTTGTGTGAATGTTTGTACTTCAGTCTTCAATCTAATAACTCTTTGAGGTGGGTAAAACTTGGCAAGGAACTTGGTTACTAGATCATCCCAATTGTTGATGCTGTCTCTTGGGAAGGATTCCAACCATTGAGTGGCTTTGTCTCTGAGAGAAAATGGGAATAGCAGTAGCTTGTAACTATCAGGATGCACACCATTGGTTTTGACAGTGTCACAAATCCTCAAGAAAGTAGACAAGTGTTGGTTTGGATCTTCAAGTGGTCCTCCTCCATAAGAACAATTGTTCTGCACCAAGGTGATGAGTTGGGGCTTCAATTCAAAGTTATTTGCATCGACATTTGGGGTAAGGATGCTACTCCCACAATGCCTTGGATTAGCAAATGTATATGAAGCCAATACTCTCCTTTGGGGCTGACCATTGTCGTTGGCCACTCCCACTTGTGGATTTGTTGGATTTTCCTCCATTTCTTGGTTCCCTTCTCAACCCCTAAAGTGTTTCAGGATCAAAAGGTGTAGATTCATCGCTTCTTCCTCCTCACAAAAACACAGAACCAAGAACCAGAATTAAACACTCTATTGCTAGAGTGAAGCTAGTGTTAGCTTAAGCAAAAATTCAAAGAGTTAGTATGCTTAGTAAAAAGAAAAAGAAAAAGTGCTTAATCTAGACCACCACCTCACTTAATCATTGTCAACCTAATTCATTCCCCGGCAATGGCGCCAAAAACTTGATGTGTGGAAAACGATCCAACACAAAACTCACCGGCAAGTGTACCGGGTCGCATCAAGTAATAATAACTCACATGAGTGAGGTCAATCCCACAGGGATTGAAGGATTGAGAAATTTTAGTTTAGTGGCTAATTTAGTCAAGCGAATCAAGATTTGGTTGAGTGGTTTGTGATTTGCAGAAGCTAAATTGCATGGAAAGTAAAGGGAGAAGGGGAAATTGCAGTAAATTAAAGAGCAGGAAAGTAAAGGAGCTGAATCTTAAAGAGCAAGTAAATTAAATTGCAGAAACTTAGATTGCAAGTAATGTAAATGGCTGAAGCTTAAAGTGCAAGAAACGTAAATTGCTTGAATTGTAAAAGGGATTGGGAGTTAGGATTACAGAAATTAAACAAGAACAAGTAAATTGCATTAAACATAAAAGAGAAAATTGAATTGCAGTGAAGTAGATCTTAAACAGAAGAGTAAAATGTTTTGAGAATTTAAAAACAGAGAAAGCAATGCTTAATTTGCAGCAAAGTAAAAGAGGTTAAAGATCTCAGGAGTGGAAGAGACTAGATAACAAGTCTAGATCTCAAATCCTTCCTTGATCCAACAAGAACAATTGCAAAAGAAATAAAGGAAGGTAAATTGCAGAAAGAGTAAAAGAAGAAACAGTAAATGGAAATTGGAATTCAATTATGCAGAAAAATTAAACAAGATCTCAAGGTGAGATTGAAACAGAAGTTCTTCAATTCTCCACCGAAGATCCAAAGCAAGAAAATAAAAGAGTGCTCAAGCAAGAATCAAGAAGAAGAGAGATCAATTCTCCTTCTAAGTTCTCAGAAATCTAAATTCAAAAGTAAAAAGCTCAAAATTAAAATGAAAGCTAAAAGAAAAATTCAAAGTAACTTCTAGAAGTGTCAAAAGGTAAAAAAAGTGTCCTAATTACATCAAACTAACTCCTATTTATACACTTTCTATTCTTGGATTTTGGAATTTGGATGGGCTTTTGATTTGGTGAAGATATGAATTAAGTTGGATTTTTAATTCAATTTTCAGCCCAAGTTTGCACCTCCCAGGGGCAAGCTCAGTTGGAAAAACCAACTGAGCACTCAAGTGTTGCTGCCCATGTCATTTGGTGCGCGTGTCCCAGCCTTGGCCGTGTCATGGTGCGCATGACAAGCTCCCTTGTGAGCATTTGTTGTGCCAAAGAGTGGAAGGCTTGGGGAGAGTAATGCTCAGTTGGAAAAACCAATTGAGCTTTCCTTGGTGGCGCCTTGCTTTCAGCCTCAAGGTCCCAGGTTCAAATCCTGGTGGGAGCAAGTGGAGGAAATCTTGAAGCTAATTTCCTTGAATGAGTGGGCGCTCCTCCTTATGTTTTAAAGAATTTCCAAGTTCGAAACTTGGCTCAAGCATTTTAGTTCATTTCCTTGCAAGCTGAATGGCGCTCCTCCCTTGTGTTTCAAAGAATTCCCAAGTTCGAATCCTAGAGGAAGCATTTTGGCTTATTTTTCATGATTTTCCTTATGCCTAGCAATATAACGTAGCGCTCAATTAAGTAAAGCAACTGAGCGCCCTTGCCTCCTTGGAGTAGCGCCTTTTTGTCATCCTTCAGGTGCAAGGTTCTAGTCTTGGTGGCTTCATTTACGGGATTTTTGCTTTGAATTAATTTTTGAGAGCCCCCGATAAAGCTCAATTAGTGAACTGAGCTTTATGTTGTTTCTTTGCTTTCTTTAGTGCTGAGTTAACTATTTGAACTTAGCTTGGTGCCTTACTTTTCCTTCCTTAGGCATGCTTCTTGCTTCCTTTGGACACGTTCCTTAAGCCACACTTTTCTTATTTTCTTCTTTCTTCACCTACAAGTAATCAAAACATCCAATCAAAGTATCACCAAATTCACAAGGTTTATAAATCATTAAAAATCAATTAAATTTAGCTTAAACCTTATGATATAGCATCAATTACACGGTGGTTGTCTGATTTATCAAAATATGAAATTCCACTCCAAATTACTTACTTACAATGCAAGAAAGTGCATAAAACCTAATAAAATCAAAGAAAAAGACTAGTAAAACTAGGCTATGATGACTTGTCATCAATATCCAGGATGGTCCATTCTGAAAGCATGTCAGAAAGACACTTTTTGGTCAGTTCCTTGTATCTCTCCCAAGCTTCATAGAAGGATTCACCTTCTTTCTGTCTGAAAGTTTGAACATCCACTCTAAGCTTACTCAGCTTTTGAGGAGGAAAGAACTTGGCTAAGAAAGCCTTGACCAGCTTATCCCAAGAGTTCAGGCTATCCTTAGGTTGAGAGTCCAACCATATTCTAGCTCTGTCTCTCACAGCAAAAGGGAAAAGCATGAGCCTGTAGACTTCAGGATCTACTCCATTAGTCTTAACAGTATCACAAATCTGCAAGAACTCAGTTAAGAACTGAAAATGATCTTTAGATGGAAGTCCATGAAACTTGCAGTTTTGTTGCATCAGAGAAACTAGTTGAGGCTTAAGCTCAAAATTGTTTGCTCCAATGGTAGGGATGGAGATGCTTCTTCCATGTAAATTGGAATTAGGTGCAGTAAAGTCACTAAGTATCCTCCTTGCATTATTATTATTTTCGGCTGCCATCTCCTCTTCCTATTCGAAAATTCCTGTAAGGTTGTCTCTAGATTGTTGTATTTTTGCTTCTCTTAGTTTCCTCTTCAGAGTCCTTTCAGGTTCAGGGTCTGCTTCAACAAGAATGTTCTTGTCCTTGCTCCTGCTCATATGACAAAGAAGGGAATAACACATAAAATATGGAATCCTCTATGTCACAGTATAGAGATTTCTTTGGGTGAGTAGAAGAAAAGAAGAATAAGAATGTAGAAGAGAAGAATTCGAACTCAGAGGAGAAGAAGGGGTTCGAATTTTTTTGGTGAAGAGAAGTGTTAGTAGATGAATAAATAAATAGAAAGAGATGAGGGAGAGGAAATTTTGAAAATTGATTTTGAAAAATAGTTAATGATTTTCGAAAATTAAAGGAGAATTGAAATTAAAATTAAAATTTAAACAATTAATTGATTAAAAAGAATTTTTGAAAAAGAGGGAGGTATTTTCGAAAATTAGAGAGGATTAGTTAGTTAGGTAGTTTTGAAAGAGATAAGAAACAAACAAAAGGTTAATTAGTTAGTTGAAACAAATTTTGAAAATCAATTTTTAAAAGTTAAGAAGATAAGAAGTTAGAAAAGATATTTTAAAATCAAATTTTTTTTTTGAAAAAGATATGATTTTGAAAAAGATAAGATAAAAATATATTTTTGAAAAGATATGATTGAAATTAGTTTTGAAAAAGATTTGATTTTTAAAATCACAATTAATGACTTGATTCACAAGAAATCACAAGATATGATTCTAGAACTTAAAGTTTGAATCTTTCTTAGCAAGTAAGTAACAAACTTGAAATTTTTGAATCAAAACATTAATTATTTAAGCTATTTTCGAAAATGATTAAGAAAAATGAAAAAGATATGATTTTTGAAAAAGATTTTGAAAAAGATAAGATTTTTAAATTGAAAATTTGATTTGACTCATAAGAAACAACTAGATTTTAAAAATTTTTGAAAAAGTCAATCTAAATTTTCGAAATTTATGAGAGAAAAAAGGAAAGATATATTTTTTTGTTTTTTGAGTTTTTAATGATGAGAGAGAAAAACATGAAAAATGATGCAATGCATGAAAATTTTGGATCTAAACATGTGATGCATGCAAGAACACTTTGAATGTCAAGATGAACATCAAGAACTTATTTTTGAAAAATTTTCAAGAAAAGAAAACATGCAAGACACCAAACCTAGAAATTTTTCATGTATAGACACTATGAATGCAAGAATGCATATGAAAAACAAGAAAAGACACAACACAAGAAAATATGAAGATCAAACAAGAAGACTGGCCAAGAACAACTTGAAGATCATGAAGAACACTATGAATGCATGAATTTTCAAAAAATGCAAAGAATTTTTAGAAAAGAAATGCAATTGACACCAAACTTGAAATTGACTCAAGACTCAAACAAGAAACACAAAATATTTTTATTTTTATGATTTTATGATTTTTTTGAATTTTTTCGAAAATTAATGTGAAAAAGAAAATAAGAATTCCAAAATCTTTAAGAAGAATTCCAGGAATCTTTCAATATTAGCCCAAAGCTCCAATCAAAGGGTTGGACATGGCTTAATAGCCAGTCAAGCTTTAGTATGTAACTCAGATATACTGCTCATTAGTTATCAAATTAACTTGCCTCTATGCTGATGGTTTGGAAGCCTTAGTCTAAAAGATTTTAGACATCGCTTTACAGCCAGCCAGGCTTCAACATGCTTCATGAAACACTAGAATTCATTCTTAAAAATTCTGAAGAAAAATATAATTTTTTTTGAAAAGATTTATTTATTTATTATATATATTTTTTTTTCGAAAATTTATTTGAAAAAAAATGAAAACAAAGAAAAAATTTTTGAAAAAGTTTTTGAAAACCAAATAAAAGTTGAAACAAGAAGAAAATTACCTAATCTGAGCAACAAGATGAACCGTCGGTTGTCCAAACTCAAACAATCCCCGGCAACGGCGCCAAAAACTTGGTATGCGAAATTGTTACTCAGAGGTTGTAAAATTTGTTGTTCGTTCTCTCCCTGGCAATGGCGCCAACAAACTGGTGCACAATACCATGGTCCAAACATAACTTCACAACTTCGCACAACTAACCAGCAAGTGCACTGGGTCGTCCAAGTAATAAAACCTTAGTGAGTAAGGGTCGATCCCATGGAGATTGTTGGTATGAAGCAAGCTATGGTTACCTTGTAAATCTCAGTCAGGCGAATATCAAATGGTTATAGAGTTTTCAAATAATAATAATAAATAAACAGAAAGTAAAGATAAAAATACTTATGCATATCATTGGTGAGAATTTCAGATAAGCGTATAGAGATGCTTTCGTTCCTCTGAATCTCTGCTTTCCTATTGTCTTGATCCAATCAGTCTTAGTCCTTTCCATGGCAAGCTTTCTGTAAGGGCATCACCATTGTCAATGGCTACATCCCATCCTCTCTGTGAAAATGGTCCAAA
>NC_029789.2:90431629-90448846 GCF_000816755.2 Arachis ipaensis
TTCATCATGTTCTTGGGTGCGAATGGATATCTTAGAAGTGAAATAAGTTGAATTGAATAGAAAAACAGTAATACTTTGCATTAAATCATGAGGAACAGCAGAGCTCCACACCATGATCTATGTAGTGCAGAAACTCTACCGTTTGAAAGTACATAAGTGATAATGGTTCAGGCATGGCCGAATGGCCAGCCCCCATGAAAGTCTAAGATCGCATAAAACTGATCAAAGATTCCTAATACACTAGTAAAATAGTCCTATTTATACTAAACTAGTCACTAGGGTTTACAGAAGTAAGTAATTGATGCATAAATCCACTTCCGGGGCCCACTTGGTGTGTGCTTGGGCTGAGCTTGAAGTTTACACGTGGAGAGGTCATTCTTGGAGTTGAACGCCAGTTTGTAATGTGTTTCTGGCGTTCAACTTTGGCTTGTGACGTGTTTCTGGCATTTAACTCTAGACTACAGCGTAGAACTGGCGTTCAACGCCCTTTTGCGTCATCTAAACTCGAGAAAAGCATAGACTATTATATATTGCTGGAAAGCCCTGGATGTCTAATTTCCAACACAATTGGAAGCGTGCTATTTTAAGTTCTGTAGCTCCAGAAAATCCACTTTGAGTGCAGGGAGGTCAGAATCCAACAGGATCAGCAGTCCTTCTTCAACCTCTGAATATGATTTTTGCTCAAGTCCCTCAATTTCAGCCAGAAAATACTTGAAATCATAGAAAAATACACAAACTCATAGTAAAGTCCAGAAATGTGAATTTAACATAAAAACTAATAAAAACATCCCTAAAAGTAACTAGATCCTACTAAAAACATACTAAAAACAATGCCAAAAAGCGTATAAATTATCCGCTCTTTACTTGCTGTCATTGGCGTTTGACTCAATGTTGGAGGGCCAATGTTCAGCTTACCCACGCATACGCGTGCTTCACGCGTACGCGCAAAAGGGTCAAAAATGGTTATCCACGCGTACGCGTGCTTCACGCGTGCGCGTGGATGCAAATATTTCATTTTTCAGCTTCAGGGGATGTTGGCCTCAGCGTTGGATCCCCAACATTCCCTTCAACGTTGGCAATATCACGCGTGCGCGTACTCCATGCTAACGCATAAACTGTCTTTTTTTCTATCCACGCACACGCGTGCTTCACGCCTTCACGTGAAATCTGAAATTTTTCTTAGTCATGCGTAAGCATTTACCACGCTTACGCGTCTATTGCCTTGTTTTCAATCCACGCATACGCGTAACTGACACGTACGCGTCGATTTCAAAAATTTCAAATCAAAATTCTAGGCTGAGTATCGCAGACGTTGGAGGCTAGCGTTTGAGGTGATGTTGGACCTCCAACGTCCGATTTTGACGCGTATGCGTGACCCACGCGCACGTGTGGATGGTCAATTTTTGCCATTCCACACGTGCGCGTGACGTACGCTTGCGTGTGGATATCAAATTTTGCTTTTTTCACGCGTACGCGTCATTGACGCGTACGCATCACCCAAAATCCCCTTAGCTCCAGAATTGAATTTTTCATCACCACATTGGGGGTAACGTTGGATGTCCAACGCTACCTCAAACGTGAGCATCAGCAGTGTTTATAGAGAAGTGCCCTATTTCTCTTCCAACATTTGAGGCAACGTTGGTCGTCCAACTTGGCCACCAACGTTGCTTCCTCTTCATCTTTTCCATGCTCCCTCTTCAACCTTCCTCCATGCTTTCCTTCACCTATCATTAACCAATGAATGCATCAAATCCTTGCTAAAGTCATGAGGGTTCTTATCATTCTTAGTGTACAAGCAATCATAACATAAATCATCATGAAATTTAATCAATTCACTCATGGTTGAATGAATATAGGCAAACACAAATTTCTACCCAATTTGCTTACTTATAGCTCAATAAAGTGCATAAAACCTATCGAAAACAAAGAAAAAGGCTAGTGAAACTAGCCTAAGATGCCCTGGCATCAATAGCTTTCTTCCATCTCAAGAACAACAAAATATGTGGGGAGGAAGTAGCTTCGTACTTTCACTAGCACATTTTTAACTACTCTCAGTACTTGCTTCTGGGTCTTATCAGCCAGTTGAAGGGTTACATCTGTGGGTTTCAATTCATTGATTTGAAGCTTCCTCATGAGAGACAAGGGCATTAAATTTATGCTCGCTTCAAGATCACAAAATCCTCTATCAATCATTGTGTCCCCTATAGCACAAGGGATTTGAAAACTCCCTGGATCCTTCTTCTTCGTGGGTAAGTCCTTCTGGATAAGTGCACTACACTCTTATTCATCACCACTGTTTGTCCACCCTTCAATGGGCTTTTCTTGGTTAGCAACTCCTTCATGCATTTGATATATGATGGCATCTGTTGAAGGGCTTCAATGAAGGAGATATTAATATGAAGAGACTTGAATCTATCTAGAAATCTAGAATATGTCCTCTCTTTCTCACCACCCCTGACTCTTCGAGGTAATGGTGCCTTTGGTATATATGGCTTCAGGATTTCCTTCTCCATTGGCTCTTTCCTTTGTGCAGGGTCAATTCCCTGTTCTCCCCCTCCCAAATCCTTCTTTGGATCTTCTTGGTTGTGCTCTGTTGTCCTGTTAACTTCTTCCTCCAATGTCACCTCACTTCTTAGGGTGATGATCTTGCACTCATCCTATCTCACATTCCTTGTTTCTCCTCTCGGATTCTTCTCAGTGTCACTTGGAAAACTGTCAGTAGATTTAGGGATTTGTTGAGAAAGATGTCCTACTTGGCATTCAAGCTTCTTAATGGCATCCTCTTGATTTTTCATACTAGACCTCACTTCCTCCTTAAATGCTTTGTTGTCCTTAAACTCCTTGTATAAATCTCCAAGCAAGGCCTCGATCCGGGATAGTCTATCCTCATATGGTGTGATGCCATGGCATCTTAACTAGTTTCACAAGCCATTTTTAGTTTGTTTTAGGGTAGTTTCATGCATTTCTTAGGCAATAAGTAAGTATTTGGATGAGAATTTCATGCATGCCTTGATTCAATCAAACATTGCTAATTTTATGCATTTTCATGAGATTTATGCAAGAATTATCTAATGCTATGAATGAAGCAAAATCTTGTGATTATGACAATGCTTTAATGCATTTGTTTGGTTGATGATAGGTGAAGAGAAGCAGAGGAAGAGCAAGGAAGAGGAGAAGGAAGCAACATTGGTGGCCAAAGTTGGCTCACCAACATTGCCTCCAACGTTGATGAAGGAGGACAAACCAACGTTGCTGGCAACGTTGCAAAGAAAAGGGTGCCTAACGTTGGTGGGAACATTGGTGAACCAACTTTCCTCACCAACGTCTTCGAAAAAATCTGAAATTGGAATTGGAAAAATTGGTCGCGACGCTGATGACAAGTCATCTTATGCTAGTTTCATAAGCATTTTTCATTTGTTTCATTAGGTTTTATTCACTTTCTTGCACAACAAGTAAGTGGTTGGAGTGGCATTTCATGATTATTTTGAGTCAATCAAACATCATCTATTTTATACAAAATCATGAGATTTATGCAAGAATTTAAGTGATTATTATGAACGATGCAAATTTTTATGATTTTGGTGAGACTTTGATTGCTTGTTTGGTTGATTTTAGGTGAGAAAATGAAGAGAAGGAAAAGCACTATAGAATAACATTGCGTTCAAATAAAAAACGCCACGCTCACTTGTGACGCGTCAGGGGCAATTTTCGAAGACCCACGCGTACGCATGTATGACACGTACACTTGGAAGTGGTTGGCGCTTGTTTTTGAAGAGAGCGCTACGTTCACAAAGCTAGCCTTTTTGGGCAGATTTAAATTCCGAGGTGAAGTTCTGTAATCGACGCGCACGCGTGCATGACGCGCACGCGTCAATGGAGCACCTGGGAGGAACCACGCGAATGCGTGGGTGGAGCTGAAGCTTGGAATTGGTATTTTGCTACCCACGCGCTTGCGCAGAGGACGCGCATGTGTGGGCTGATAAACCCCAATTTCCTGATTTATCTTATGCTTATTTTAAGGGATTTTATCACCTTTTCCCACATTTATTCAATGAAATAGCATGGTTTTGTAATTCTCCCTTGAATTGTGCTTAAATGTAAAAACATGCTTTTTAGGCCTTAAAATAGCAAAATTTAATCCACTTTAATTCCATTTGATACCTTGATGTGTTTGTTAAGTGATTTCAGGTTCATAAGGCAAGTACTGGATGGAAGAAGTGAGGAGAAAAGAATGCAAGTGGGAGAACTCATGAAGAAATGAAGGAACCGTAAAGCTGTCAAGCCTGACCTTTTCACACTCAATCGATCATAACTTGAGCTACAGAGGTCCAAATGAGGCGATTCTAGTTGTGTTAGAAAGCTAACATCCGGGGCTTCAAAATGATATAAAATATGCCATAGTTACTTCACGTTTAAAGATGCACACGCGCACTGTACATGTGTACACCGATGGAGCAGCGTGATTCACTAAAGTGAAATCGTGGCCAGCGATTTGTAGAGCATTTTGGGCCCAATCCAACTCATTTCTAATGCTATTTCATGCAGAATTCAAGCTTGGGCAAAGGGGGAGCAATTATTTGTAACTTAGAATCATGTAGGTTAGTTTCTAGAGAGAAAAGCTCTCTCTTCTCTCTAGAATTAGGGTTCTTAGGTTATTCTCTCTTAGATCTAGCTTTGATTTCATGATTTCATCTCATTTCCTTTATGAATTCTTGCTTCTACACTTTCATTCTCATGGGTTATTGTGTTAATTTACTTTCATGTCCCTTTTATGTTCATGAATGCTCTATGTTGGATTTGGTTTATATTTAATAAAATTTGATGTTTGATGTTTCCTTTATTGGTGATTGAGTTGTGAATTTGCTTTTCTTGAAATTGGTAGTTGGTAGATTTATCATTCTTGCACTTTTACTATGCTTTTATTTTGTACCCACCAAGTGTTTGACAAAATGCTTGGTTGGCCTTTAGAGTAGACTTTGAGCATTCTTGGCTTGGAAAGAGTAATTAGGCAATCTTAATTAATGAAAACCCAACTTATGTTGGTGATCTAGAGTTTTTAGTTAATATCATTTCCATTGACTCTAATCTCTTGCTAATCCAATTAGTGAGTTAATTAGGACATTTGGATTGAGAATAGCTAGTCTTGTTAGACTTTCTCTCATGGAAGATAACCTATATCTTCTTCCATAACTGGGGATGACGTAATAAGATAAATTCTTATTAATTATTGTTATTAGTGACTAGGATGGAAGACCTATGATCTCAATTCTTGCCATGAATGTCTCTCTTTATTAATTGCTTTTCTTTATTTTTCTTTCTTTAATTGCTTGCTTGATTTACTTTTCTTGCCATTTATTTTCCGCCCCTTATAAATCAAACCCCTTGTTCCTTCATAGCCAATAAGCATACACTTCATTGCAATTCCTCGTGAGACAACCCAGAGTCTAAATACTTCGGTTAATTCTTATTTGGGGTTTGTTCTTTGTGACAACCAAAATTTTTGATGTGAGAATTGTTTGTTGGTTTGGAGCTATGCTTACAACGAAGTAATTCTTTTCTATAAGAAGAAAATCTAGACCATCAAGAAATTCTCGTTCATCAAAATGGCACCGTTGCCGGGGAGTTACAATGGTGCTATGTTATTGGTTATTGTATATATTATGAATAGCTTGATTTTTGGTTTGTTTGTTGGCTTTTGCTAGGTGTAGGACTTTGTTTTCTTTGTTTCTTGTTAGTTTTGTTTTTGTCTTCTCTTATCACCATAAATTCTCATCACTTTGGCTATGAGTGTGGTTCAAACTATGTTGTAGGAAATGGAAGCTTCAATGAGGATGTGCATCAAGGATTTGGAAATCAAAGATGGGAGGATCCCCAAGCTTATGGACAACCTTCTTGGCAACAACCTCCTCCGCACTCTTATGGGTATAATCCTAATCCTAATGCATACCAATCCAATGTGTGTGATGACCCTTATCGTGATTGTCAACCACAACTACCACATGCATATGAACCCCCTCCTCAACATAGCCCTACACCACTCTCACAAGCCTTCTACCACCATCCACCTCCATATGATCCCAACCCGTATCCACCATACCAACCACCATATCAACCATACCTAGAGCCGCCACCATTCCAACACCAATACTCCCAAGAACCACAAAGTCCACACACACCACCTCAAGAATTTCACCAATATGAACCACCTTCCAATTACAACAACCTTCCCTCAAATAGTGAACTCTCTCTTCCACCATCACCTCCCGATGAAGCCCACATGCTACAATTGAGAGATCTTGAATCTCATATCTTAAGGCGACACGAGGAAGATGAAAAGAAGTTTGAGGAGTTAAGAGCGAAAGTGGCTATCATGGTAGAAGCCATTGGCAACATAGTCTCATCCCGCCTAAGCCTATGCGATCAAGGCACTCCCATTGTTGAATATGGAGAAGCAACCAAGGAGCTTAGTGAGGGAGTGAACTTGAAGCTCCAAGGTAAAAAAGAGGAGTTAAAGCAAGAAATGCAACAAGAGGAGGAGGTAGAGATTATTGAACAAGAGGAAGTAGTGGTTGGAGCCTTAGGATATGTTGAGTACATAAAGGAAGCACAAATTGAAGAGCCTTCTTCCATGGAGTTCGAAGTTGATGTTGAGGAGGAGAGTGCACAACCTCCAAGGCACAATGTGATTGAAGAATTGGAAGAAGTGTCCCAAGTAATAGGCCCTCCTATTTATGATGATTCCATACTATGATCCTTTTGAGCTTGAAGAATCCTTCCCTACTATGCTTGAAATTGATGATGAAGTAGATTTCACTCAGCCTCCTATGTATGATTTGAGTAATGGGGAAGAGCTAGAGGACATTGGTGAAGAAGAATGTGAACTTGAGGAAACTTGGCAAGAGGTAGAGCATGAAGTATCTTGCCAAGTGGTGGAAGCCTTCCAAAAAGGATGGACAGGAGTGGAGCGTGTTTTGTCAAGACCGTTGGGAACTCCTCCACCTAGGTTGTCATCTAATCCTTCATTTGAGTGGGTAAAACTTCTAACTCTTAGCTTTATTATCCCACTTGAATATGGTTTGCTTGAGACGGATAGCCAACTTAGGACGCTTTGTGGAATTAAGCGTAAGAGGAGGATGTTTAGTGGTTGGCGTTGTAAGTCTAGGCTCATTATGGTTGGAAGCTCAAAATTGAGGAGCATGGATTGGTGTAGTGCTCAACTGAATGGGTATAGGAGGATAGTTTGGTGCTTCCATGAGAATTCATCTCTCTTTCCACCTGGAGAAAATCACTATGATCAACTCAAGGACAGGTGTGAAAACAAAGTGTGGGATCCCGGATCGCACAAAGAAGATCAACTTTGGGAGCCTATGGTTTGTGAAGAACTCCATCAAAGCTTGGCGTTATTTACTTTGAATGATGAAGCACAATGGAAGTCCAAGAATTGGTGGATGTTCAAGGATGGATTCAAGCGCAAGCCACCTTGATGAAGAGCTCCCCATAAGTCCAACTTAAGGACAATAAACAAAAGTGCTAGGTGGGAGACACCCCACCATGGTAACATCTTTTCATTCTCTCTTTTGTAAATATTGGTAAAATAAGTTTAATTCATTATTTTGATTGCTTAGTTGAGTTTATTTGGGAATCTAGTAGGTTAAATAAGGTTTTATGATGTTTTGGTAGCTGTTTGGAGGTTTGAAATGCTTGGTTTGGTGCAAAAACATAGAAAAATTTTGAAAAACAGAGCACCGTCCACGCATACGCGTGCTTCACGCGTACGCGTGCCCAAGTATTTTCGGCCATCCAGGCGCACGCGTCATGCACGCGTACGCGTGGATTGAATTTTTCCACTTCCCATACATTCACCCGAGAGTTGTGCCTCAAGTGTGCCAACTTTGTGCCCCAGGGCATGCGCACGTGTACCTTGCGCATACGCGTCGACTCTCTGCTTTGCCATGCACTCGTACGCGTCAGCCGCGCATACGCGTCGCTTCCCTTTCATCAATCCACGCTTACGCGCACATGACGCGCACGCGTGGATTGCCCTGTTTCACTCACCTTCTTTTCTTCTCTTCTTTCCATTCCTTTCCTTCTTTTCTTCTCTTTCCACCCTTCAAACATCATCCAACACTACCAAACACCATGTAACAGCATTTCTTTTAGTTAGTTAGTTAGTTTAATTTTTGTTTTCCATTATAAGTGTTGGATTACTAATCTTGTTTACTATTTACTGCTGCTTATTACTAATAAGATGTTAGTTTAACATCATTGATGTTAATTGTCATTGTTGGATTCTTTGTTGAGGTTATATTTGGTTACTTGGTTCGGAACTTTTCATGTTTAATGCTTTTGAATACCAAGTACATGTTACATTGCCTTCATGCATCTTAACTCTTTGAATTACATGTTTTGGCAACCATGCATTCATCATCTATTATTAGGCAATTGTACATTGTCAATGCATTTTTTTTAGGTGATGCTTGTTTATGATTGACCCTTTGTTCATATCACCTATTTCATGCATTGAGAGTGTGGGTGTGAAATTGGATCGAAAGCTTACCTAGTGACATATTTTTGAGCTTTTCAAGCTTTGTGGACTATGCTTGCTATGTGATTGATCTTAACTCTTATATTTCTTTTTCTAAGTTCCATATCATCCATGTGTTTCACCTCTATGTCACTTAGGTGTTGCAACAACTTCAATAGGTGTCATTGATTGTGGTGTAAGTTTCATATACCATTATGTTCATTAAGTTCACTTACACATCAATCAATGCCCATTCATTATCCAATTTGACAATCGCTTGATTTTTGCTTGAATGATTTCATGCTTCTTCACTACTTGTTTGGTTGCCTTAACCTACAAGTCTTTTAAAGCATCCCAAGCACACTAGAATGAGTGAAGTGCATGTTCTCTTTTGTGTAATTGTTACATCACTTTTATACTAGCGTGTGTGTGTTATAAACCGCGCGCAATTTTAGAACCCGCACACCTATTTTTCATTAATGTCACACTAATTCACTCACTCCATTCTAGTGGTTCTTACCTCATTCCAAAAATTCATGCTTCCTTAATTTTGTATGTTTTCATCTTACGGTGTTTATTTTGTTTTTCATTATTGATGCACCATAAGCAAAAATGGAAGCGGAAGGAAGAACACGTAGCACCGGTTAACCCACCAGCTGAAGGTGGCAACTCGGAAAGTCGTCGTACCCCCTTGCTCATTTTTAGGTGCAAACTTTTAAGTGTGGGAAGGTCGTCTGACCATTCAGCATTTTTGGGTAACAAGTTTCTAATCTCAACACTCTTGCATTTCATTTTAAGATTTTTAGCTGCACTTTCTCATTTTACATATGTATATATTAAGCTTAGTCAAAATCATGATATTTTCCAATGATTTGATCTATAGGGCACCCCTATTGATTGAAAAAAAATTTTTTTAGAACTTTCTTAAATTATACACTTTGTGGATCATGTTTTGAGCTAAGAACACAAGCATGTAAGTTTTGAGACTTAATTGTGTGGTTACATCATATAACCACTTATTTTCATTCTTGTGTGCATTATTCTCTCTCTATGAGTGTAATCTTTGATTTGTTTGATTCTTTATGTCCATTATCTTATGTATACATGCATTTAGATGATTGAGGCCATTGTTCAAATAGCTCACTTACCCAAATAGCCTACCTTTTATCTTCTATTGTTAGCCAATCTTGAGCCTATGCTTAACCCATTTGTTCTTAATTGTAGCACATTACAAGCCTAAGTGAAAAACAATAAATATCCCTTAATTTGGATCTTTGATTAGCTTAGGCTAGTGAGAGTATTTATCATTTGATTTTGGGAGAGTTGGGAACATTGTGTAGAGATAAAAGTGTGTTTTTGTATTTGTGTTGAGAATCTTGAGAATTGGGTACATACTCATGTATTAATCATGTATAAACCATATGCATTGATGTTCTTGTATATATTTTTGTTTGAAAAAAAAAGAGGAAAAAATGAGAAAAACAAAAAAAAAGTATCTATATATATATATATATATATATATATATATATATATATATATATATATATATATAAAAAAAAAAAAAAAATATATACAAAAGAAAGAAAAAAAAAAACAAAAAAAAAGAGAAAAAAAGCCTCAAAGTGAAGTTCAATAAGAGTCAATGCATATGTGTGGTGATCAAAAAGAGAATACATGAGTGTGTGTGAAAAGTGAAGAATGGGTAGTTAGGTTTCTTTAGAATTGTATAGGTTGTCATAGGTTAGGTGGAAAGTTTAAGTTAATCAAAGATTCGAATTTCAAGCTCACTTGACCATATGCATCCTACCTTGACCCTAGCCCCATTACAACCTATGGGAAAGTCCTCGTGATATTTGTATGCATGCATGAAATAATTGTTGATTGTTAGATGAAAAATAAATCTTGGAAAGCATGATTAGGGGAGAATCGAGTGAATCAACCCTATACACTTGAGTGCCTAGAGCGGATACACATCCGGTGAGGGTTCGATTGCTCAATTACATGTTTCCACCCATAATCATCTTTTCTTGCAAGTTTGTAAAATCTTTCAATGATTCAATTCAATTGTGGGTTTGCTTTAACTGCTATGGCTTTAGCCCTTATACTTATATATGTATTCTTGGAAGTTGACTTATTTTGACCAAGTAGTTGCATTCATGTAGATAGATTGCATATAGATAGATTGTATTTAGTTATTTTGTATTGAATAAATGTTGATACCCCTTTGCTTCTTTCTTGATTTTAGCATGAGGACATGCTTAGTTTAAGTGTGGGGAGATTTGATAAACCCCAATTTTGTGGTTTATCTTGTGCTTATTTTAGGAGATTTTGTCACCTTTTCCCACATTTATTCAATGAAATAGCATGGTTTTGTAATTCTCCCTTGAATTGTGCTTAAATGTAAAAACATGCTTTTTAGGCCTTAAAATAGCTAAATTCAATCCACTTTAATTCCATTCGATGCCTTGATGTATTTTTTGAGTGATTTTAGGTTCATAAGGCAAGTATTGGATGGAAGAAGTGAAGAGAAAAGCATGCAAGTGGGAGAACTCATGAAGAAATGAAGGAACTGTAAAGCTGTCAAGCCTGACCTCTTTGCACTCAATCGATCATAACTTGAGCTACAGAGGTCCAAATGAGGCGGTTTCAGTTGCGTTGGAAAGCTAACATCTGGAGTTTCAAAATGATATAAAATATGCCATAGTTGCTTCACGTTTAGGAATGCGCACGTATACTGTATGCGTTCGCACTGATGGAGCAGCGTGATTCACTAAAGTAAAATCATGGCCAGTGATTTGTAGAGCATTTTGGGCCCAATCCAACTCATTTCTAATGCTATTTCATGCAGAATTCAAGCTTGGGCAAAGGGAGGGCAATTATTTGTAACTTAGCATCATGTAGGTTAGTTTCTAGAGAGAGAAGCTCCCTCTTCTCTCTAGAATTAGGGTTCTTAGGTTAATCTCTCTTAGATCTAGCTTTGATTTCATGATTTCATCTCATTTCCTTTATGAATTCTTGCTTCTACATTTTCATTCTCATGGTTTGTAGTGTTAATTTACTTTCATGTCCCTTTTATGTTCATGAATACTCTATGTTGGATTTGGTTTACATTTAATGAAATTTGATGTTTGATGTTTCCTTTATTGGTGACTGAGTTGTGAATTTGCTTTTCTTGAAATTGGTAGTTGGTACATTTATCATTCTTGCACTTTTATCATGCTTTTCTTTTGTACCCAGCAAGTGTTTGACAAAATGCTTGGTTGGGCTTTAGAGTAGACTTTGAGCATTCTTGGCTTGGAAAGAGTAATTAGGCAATCTAGAGTCATAAAAACCCAACCTATGTTGGTGATCTAGAGTTGTCAGTTAATATCATTTTCATTGACTCTAATCTCTTGCTAATCTAATTAGTGAGTTGATTATGACATTTGGATTGAGATTAGCTAGTCTTGTTAAACTTTCTCTCATGGAAGATAACCTATATCTTCTTCCATCATTGGGGATGACGTAATAAGATAAATTCTTGTTAATTATTGTTATTAGTGACTAGGATAGAAGGCCTATGAATGCTTTTCTTTATATTGCTTTCTTTAATTGCTTGCTTGATTTACTTTTCTTGCCATTTATTTTCCGCCCCTTATAAATCAAACCCCCTTGTTCCTTCATAGCCAATAAGCATACACTTAATTGCAATTCCTCATGAGACGACCTGGAGTCTAAATACTTCGGTTAATTCTTATTTTGGGTTTGTTCTTTGTGACAACAAAAATTTTTTATGTGAGAATTGTTTGTTGGTTTGGAGCTATGCTTTCAACGAAGTAATTCTTTTCTATAAGAAGAAAATCTAGACCATCGAGCAATTCTCGTTCATCATGGGCAGCGTTCACTAAGCAAACGTAGCGCTCATTAAGTGAACGTCATTGAGGACGCGTACGCGTGAAAGGGGCGGGCGAGCATGTTGGGAGCTGAAGATTGATAGCGACGCGCACGCGTCGATGAGCAAAAATGCAAAAAGGAATGGTATGCGAAATTGTTACTCAGGTTGTGAATTATTGTTCGAAATTGATTCCCTGGCAATGGCACCAAAAACAGATGCACAGAACCATGGTCTAAACATATCTTCACAACTTTGCATAACTAACCAGCAAGTGCACTGGGTCGTCCAAGTAATACCTTACGTGAGTAAAGGTCGAATCCCACAGAGATTGTTGGTATGAAGCAAGCTGTGGTCATCTTGTAGATCTTAGTCAGGCAGATATAAAATAGTAATGGGGTTTTCGAAATTAATAATAAAATAAGGATAGAAATACTTATGTAGATCATTGGTGAGAATTTCAGATAAGCGCATAGAGATGCTTTCGTTCCTCTGAACCTCTGCTTTCCTGCTGTCTTCATCCAATCAGTCTTACTCCTTTCCATGGCTGGCTTTATGCAAGGGCATCACCGTTGTCAGTGGCTACATCCCCTCCTCTTGTGAAAATGGTCCAAGATGCCCTGTCACGGCACGGCTAATCATCTGAGGTTCCCGATCATGCTGAAATAGGATTCACCCTCCTTTTGTGTCTGTCACTACGCCCAGCACTCGCGAGTTTGAAGCTCGTCATAGTCATTCAATCATTGAATCCTACTCGGAATACCACAGACAAGGTTTAGACTTTCCGGATTCTCTTGAATGCCGCCATCATTCTAGCTTACACCACGAAGATTCCGATTAAGAGATCTAAGAGATACTCATTCAATCTAAGATAGAACGGAAGTGGTCGTCAGGCACGCGTTCATAGGGAATGATGATGATTGTCACGTTCATTACATTCAGGTTGAAGTGCGAATGAATATCTTAGAAGCAAAATAAGATGAATTGAATAGAAAACAGTAGTACTTTGCATTAATCTTTGAGGAACAGCAGAGCTCCACACCTTAATCTACTTAGTGCAGAAACTCTACCGTTGAAAATACATAAGTGATAATGGAGTTTATTGGTCTCAGCCCCAGAGGGGAACCGGAGTAACCAAGACTCGAATACAATGATAAAAAGTTCTATTTATAATAAACTAGTCACTAGGGTTTACAGAAGTAAGTAATTGATGCATAAATCCACTTTCGGGGCCCACTTGGTGTGTGCTTGGGCTGAGCTTGAAGCCTACACGTGGAGAGGTCATTCTTGGAGTTGAACGCCAGCTTTTGTGCCATTTTGGGCGTTGAACTCCACTTTGCAACTTGTTTCTGGCGCTGGACGCCAGAATTGGGCAGAGAGCTGGAGTTGAACGCTAGTTTGCGTCATCTAAACTCGGGCAAAGTATGGACTATTATATATTGCTGGAAAGCCCTGGATGTCTACTTTCCAATGCAATTGGAAGCGCGCCAGGTTGAGTTCTGTAGCTCCAGAAAATTCATTTTGAGTGCAGGGAGGTCAGAATCCAACAGCATCAGCAGTCCTTCTTCAACCTCTGAATCTGATTTTTGCTCAAGTCCCTCAATTTCAGCCAGAAAATACCTGAAATCACAGAAAAACACACAAACTCATAGTAAAGTCCAGAAATGTGAATTTAACATAAAAACTAATGAAAACATCCCTAAAAGTGACTAGATCCTACTAAAAACATACTAAAAACAATGCCAAAAAGCGTACAAATTATCTGCTCATCACAACACCAAACTTAAATTGTTGCTTGTCCTCAAGCAACTGAAAATCAAATAGGATAAAAAGAAGAGAATATACTATAAATTTCAAAATATCAATGAAACATAGCTTCAATCAGATGAGCGGGACTTATAGCTTTTTGCCTATTGAATAGTTTTGGCATCTCACTTTATCCATTGAGGTTCAGACTGATTGGCTTCTATAGGAACTCAGAGTTTAGATAGTGTTATTGACTCTCCTAGTTCAGTATGATGATTCTTGAACACAGCTTGTTTTATGAGTCTTGGCTGTGGCCCTAAGCACTTTGTTTTCCAGTATTACCACTGGATACATAAATGCCACAGACACATAATTGGGTGAACCTTTTCAGATTGTGACTCAGCTCCAGTCTTCTTAGTTGAACCAGTTTGCCTTTCGAGTCAATCTTCTATTGAGCTCCTTCTACACATATGTCCATGAGGACTTGGTCCAACCTTTGATCAAAGTTGACTCTCCTTGTGTAGGGGCGTGCGTTCTCTTCCATGTTTGGCAAGTTGAACCCCAACCTCACATTTTTCGGACTAAAATCTAAGTATTTCCCCCGAACCATGGTGAGATAATTCTTTGGGTTCGGGTTCTTACTTTGATCATGGTTCCTAGTGATCCATGCATTAGCATAGAACTCTTGAACTATTAGGATGCCGACTTGTTGGATGGGGTTTGTTAGAACTTCCCAACCTCTTCTTTGAATTTCATGTCGGATCTCCGGATACTCATTTCTTTTGAGCTTGAAAGGGACCTCGGGGATCACCTTCTTCTTGGCCACAACATCATAGAAGTGGTCTTGATGGGCTTTGGAGATGAACATTTCCATCTCCTATGACTCGGAGGTGGAAGCTTTTGTCTTTCCTTTCCCTTTTCTAGAGGAATCTCCGGTCTTTGGTGCCATCAATGGTAATGGAAAAACAAAAAGCTTATGCTTTTACCACACCAAACTTAGAATTTTGCTCGCCCTCGAGCAAGAGAAGAAAGAAAAGATGAAGAAGAAGAAAAGATGGAGAAGAGGGGGGGTGTGTTTCGGCCAAGAAGAGAAGAGAGGGTTGTGTTGTGTGAAAATGAGGAAGGATGGAAGGCTTTATATAGGGAAGGGAGGGGGTGAAGGTTCGGCCATTTAGGGTGGGTTTGGGTGGGAAATTGATTTTGAATTTTGAAGATAGGTGGAGTTTATGAGGTAGGTTTATGGGGAAGAGTGGATGGATGTGAGTGGTGAAGAGGTGATGGGGAAGAGAGTTTATGGGATTGTGTGAAAGAGGGGTGAGAAGAAGTGAGTGGAGGTAAGTGGGGATCATGTGGGGTCCACAGATCCTGAGGTGATCCTGTGGGGTCCACAGATCCTGAGGTGTTCAAGGATTTACAACCTTGCACCAAATTAGGCATGTAAAATGCCCTTGCACATAACTCTGGGCGTTCAGCGTCAGGCTGGTGCTTGTTTTGGGCGTTGAACGCTCATTTTTAGCCTATTTCTGGCGTTGAATGCCAGAACCATGCTTGTTCTGGGCGTTCAGCGCCAGCTCTCCTCCAGGGTGCATTTCTGGCATTCAAACGCCCAGATGCTGCCCATTTCTGGCGTTCAGCGCCAGAACCATGCTCTGTTCTGGCGTTGAATGCCCAAAACATGCTTCTTACTGGCATTTAAACGCCAGTAAGGTCTTCCTCCAGGGTGTGATTTTTCTTCTGCTGTTTTTGATTCTGTTTTCAATTTTTATATTTATTTTGTGACTCCACATGATCATGAACCTATAAAGACATATAACTAAGAAAAATATAGTTAGATAAATAAAAATTGGATTGCCTCCCAACAAGCGCTTCTTTAATGTCAATAGCTTGATAGTGGGCTCTCATGGAGCCTTACAGATGTGCAGAGCTTTGTTGAGACCTCCCAATACCAAACTTAGAGTTTGGATATGGGGGTTTGACACCAAACTTAGAGTTTTCTTCCATCATTATTAAAGCCTTGTTGAGGCCTTTGATCCTTCCATGAGAGATTTGGATGATTTCTCCATGATGGATTATAGGTGTTTCCATATGGTTCACCCATGTAATTTACCTCTGCTATTGCAAGGTTCTCAGGATCATAAGCTTCTTCTTCATAAGAAGCCTCTTGAGTACTGTTGGATGCAGCTTGCATTCCAGTCAGACTCTGAGAAATCATATTGACATGCTGAGTCAATATTTTATTCTGAGCCAGTATGGCATTCAGAGTATCAATTTCAAGAACTCCCTTCTTCATAGGTGTCCCATCAGGATCTACTCCATTAGTCTTAACAGTATCACATATCTGCAAGAATTCAGTTAAGAACTGAAAAGGATCTTTAGATGGAAGTCCATGAAACTTGCAGTTCTACTGCATCAGAGAAACTAGCTGAGGTTTCAACTCAAAATTGTTTGCTCCAATGGTAGGAATGGAGATGCTTCTTCCATGTAAATTGGAATTAGGTGCAGTAAAGTCACCAAGCATTCTCCTTGCATTATTGTTGTTGGGTTCGGCTGCCATCTCCTTTACTTGTTCGAAATTTTCTGACAGGTGCTTGCTGGATAGTTGTAATTTAGCTTCTCTTAGTTTCCTCTTCAGAGTCCTTTCAGGTTCTGGATTAGCTTCAACAAGAATGCCTTTTTCTTTGTCCCTGCTCATAAGAAAGAGAAGAGAAAAAGAAAAGAAGAGAAATCCTCTATGTCACAGTAAAGAGGTTCCTTATTGTTAGTAGAAGAAGAAAAGAAGAAAAAATTCGAACACAGATAGAAGAGGGGGTTCGAATTTGGTGAATGATGTGAGGAAGAGATGTTAGTAAATGAATAAATAAATAGAATAAGATGAGAGAGGGAGAGGATTTTTGACAAAAAATTTTGAAAAAGGTTAGTAATTTTTTTTTTGAAAAGTTTAAAATCAAAAGTTAAAATAATTAATTAATTAAAAAGAATTTTTGAAAAAGAGGGAGATATTTTCAAAAATTAGAGAGAGAGAGTTAGTTAGGTGGTTTTGAAAAAGATAAGAAACAAACAAAAGTTAGTTAGTTA
>NC_029789.2:90448927-90464090 GCF_000816755.2 Arachis ipaensis
AAAGATTTTTGAAAAATATTTTTAAAATTTTCGAAAAGATTTGATTTTTGAAAAAGATTTTGAAAAAGATAAGATTTTTAAATTGAAGATTTGATTTGACTCATGAAAACAACTAGATTTTTAAAATTTTTGAAAAAGTCAAATCTAATTTTCGAAATTTTAAGAGAGAAAAAGGGAAAGATATTTTTTTGATTTTTGAATTTTTATGATGAGAGAAAAAAACAAGAAAAATGATGCAATGCATGAAAGTTATGGATCAAAACAATGAATGCATGCAAGAATGCTATGAATGTCAAGATGAACACCAAGAACACTCTGAATGTCATGATGAACATCAAGACTTATTTTTGAAAATTTTTATATGCAAAGAAAACATGCAAGACACCAAACTTAGAAATCTTTCATGTTTAGACTCTATGGATGCAAAAATGCACATGTAAAACAAGAAAGGATGCAAAAATGCACATGTAAAACAAGAAAAGATGCAAAACAAGAAAACATCAAGATCAAACAAGAAGACTTACCAAGAACAACTTGAAGATCATGAAGAACACTATGAATGCATGAATTTTCGAAAAATGCAAAATGAATATGAAATTGACACCAAACTTATAACATAACACATGACTCAAACAAGAAACATGAAAAATATTTTTGATTTTGATGATTTTATGAAATTTTTTTGTATTTTCTTTTAATTTTTTCGAAAATCATTTTGAAAAAGAAAAATAAGGATTCCAAAATTTTTAATATGAATTCCAGGAATCTTATGCTCTTTAGTCTAAAGCTCCAATCAAAGGGTCAGGCATGGCTTAATAGCCAGCCAAGCTTTAGTATGTAACTCAGACATGACACGCCTGACATGCCCTACAGAGGAATTAGACATGGCTTTACAGCCAGCCATGCTTCATGAAACACTAGAAGTCATTCTTAAAAATTCTGAAGAAAAATATATTTTTGAAAACATTTTTATTTTAAAATATTTTTTTTTTCAAAAATAGATGAGAAGTTTTTGAAAGATTTTTGAAAAATTTTTGAAAACAAAACAAAAAGAAAATTACCTAATCTGAGCAACAAGATGAACCGTCAGTTGTCCAAACTCGAACAATCCCCGGCAACGGTGCCAAAAACTTGGTATGCGAAATTGTTACTCAGGTTGTGAATTATTGTTCGAAATTGATTCCCTGGCAATGGCACCAAAAACGGATGCACAGAACCATGGTCTAAACATATCTTCACAACTTCGCATAACTAACCTATGTTGGTGATCTAGAGTAGACTTTGAGCATTCTTGGCTTGGAAAGAGTAATTAGGCAATCTAGAGTCATAAAAACCCAACCTATGTTGGTGATCTAGAGTTGTCAGTTAATATCATTTTCATTGACTCTAATCTCTTGCTAATCTAATTAGTGAGTTGATTAGGACATTTGGATTGAGATTAGCTAGTCTTGTTAAACTTTCTCTCATGGAAGATAACCTATATCTTCTTCCATCATTGGGGATGACGTAATAAGATAAATTCTTGTTAATTATTGTTATTAGTGACTAGGATAGAAGGTCTATGATCTCAATTCTTGCCATGAATGTATCTCTTTATTAATGCTTTTCTTTATATTGCTTTCTTTAATTGCTTGCTTGATTTACTTTTCTTGCCATTTATTTTCCGCCCCTTATAAATCAAACCCCCTTGTTCCTTCATAGCCAATAAGCATACACTTCATTGCAATTCCTCATGAGACGACCTGGAGTCTAAATACTTCGGTTAATTCTTATTTTGGGTTTGTTCTTTGTGACAACAAAAATTTTTGATGTGAGAATTATTTGTTGGTTTGGAGCTATGCTTACAACGAAGTAATTCTTTTCTATAAGAAGAAAATCTAGACCATCGAGCAATTCTCGTTCATCATGGGCAGCGTTCACTAAGCAAACGTAGCGCTCATTAAGTGAACGTCATTGAGGACGCGTACGCGTGAAAGGGGCGGGCGAGCATGTTGGGAGCTGAAGATTGATAGCGACGCGCACGCGTCGATGAGCAAAAATGCAAAAAGGAATGGTATGCGAAATTGTTACTCAGGTTGTGAATTATTGTTCGAAATTGATTCCCTGGCAATGGCACCAAAAACGGATGCACAGAACCATGGTCTAAACATATCTTCACAACTTCGCATAACTAATCAGCAAGTGCACTGGGTCGTCCAAGTAATACCTTACGTGAGTAAGGGTCGAATCCCACGGAGATTGTTGGTATGAAGCAAGCTGTGGTCATCTTGTAGATCTTAGTCAGGCAGATATAAAATAGTAATGGGGTTTTCGAAATTAATAATAAAATAAGGATAGAAATACTTATGTAGATCATTGGTGAGAATTTCAGATAAGCGCATAGAGATGCTTTCGTTCCTCTGAACCTCTGCTTTCCTGCTATCTTCATCCAATCAGTCTTACTCCTTTCCATGGCTGGCTTTATGCAAGGGCATCACCGTTGTCAGTGGCTACATCCCCTCCTCTTGTGAAAATGGTCCAAGATGCCCTGTCACGGCACGGCTAATCATCTGAGGTTCCCGATCATGCTGGAATAGGATTCACCCTCCTTTTGTGTCTGTCACTACGCCCAGCACTCGCGAGTTTGAAGCTCGTCACAATCATTCAATCGTTGAATCCTACTCGGAATACCACAGACAAGGTTTAGACTTTCCGGATTCTCTTGAATGCCGCCATCATTCTAGCTTACACCACGAAGATTCCGATTAAGAGATCTAAGAGATACTCATTCAATCTAAGGTAGAACAGAAGTGGTTTTCAGGCACGCGTTCATAGGGAATGATGATGATTGTCACGTTCATCACATTCAGGTTGAAGTGCGATTGAATATCATAGAAGCGAAATAAGATGAATTGAATAGAAAACAGTAGTACTTTGCATTAATCTTTGAGGAACAGCAGAGCTCCATACCTTAATCTATGGAGTGCAGAAACTCTACCGTTGAAAATATATAAGTGATAATGGAGTTCATTGGTCTCGGCCCCAGAGGGGAACCGGAGTAACCAAGACTCGAATACAATGATAAAATGTTCTATTTATAATAAACTAGTCACTAGGGTTTACAGAAGTAAGTAATTGATGCATAAATCCACTTCCGGGGCCCACTTGGTGTGTGCTTGGGCTGAGCTTGAAGTCTACACGTGGAGAGGTCGTTCTTGGAGTTGGACGCCAGCTTTTGTGCCATTTTGGGCGTTGAACTCCACTTTACAACTTGTTTCTAGCGCTGGACGCCAGAATTGGGCAGAGAGCTGGCGTTGAACGCCAGTTTGCGTCGTCTAAACTCAGGCAAAGTATGGACTATTATATATTGCTGGAAAGCCCTGGATGTCCACTTTCCAATGCAATTGGAAGCGCACCATTTTGAGTGCAGGGAGGTCAGAATCCAACAGCATCAGCAGTCCTTCTTCAACCTCTGAATCTGATTTTTGCTCAAGTCCCTCAATTTCAGCCAGAAAATACCTGAAATCACAGAAAAACACATAAACTCATAGTAAAGTCCAGAAATGTGAATTTAACATAAAAACTAATGAAAACATCCCTAAAAGTGACTAGATCCTACTAAAAACATACTAAAAACAATGCCAAAAAGCATACAAATTATCCGCTCATCAAGGACGCGCACACGCAAGGGACGCGCACGCGTGGATGAATGAACGCTGCGCTCAATTTGAGAACGCAATGTTCCCCTGGAAGCAGCACTGAAGCACCCAGTTCTGATCCATTTTCTTCACAGGCCAAAAAGCCCACTCCAAGTACTTGAGGACTGAAATAGAAAGTGTATAAATAGAGAGGAATTTGATTTCATAGGGGAGCTCTTTTAATTTTCCTTTTAGAATTTTAGAATTGGAGATCAGATCTGAGTTTTCTTTTTTTGGTTTGTTTCCTCTCTTCTGCAATTTTTATTTTCTATTTTTGGGTCTGGGAATTGGGATTGAAGAATTCTTCTGAATTTCTTCATCTTGAAGCCATCTTTTACTTTTCCTTTTTATAATTCTAAGAATTGGAGATCTGATCTTAGCTTTCTTTCTGTTGTTCTTCCTTCTGCAATTTCTTCTTTTCTGTTTTGTTAAGAGAGCAATTGAGATCTTAGTTTTCTTTCTGTTTTGATTCTTCTGTGAATTTTCCATTTCTGTTTTGATACTAAAATCCTGATTGATCAATTTTTCTGAATTTTTTCACCTTAGAGTCTCTCATTTAGTGCAATTTACATTTTCCAGTTCTATGTTGATTTCCAACACCCAAATTCCTTTATTCTTTAAGCAATTTAATTTTTCTGGCAATTTAGATTCAGCAATTTAAAATTCTTGCACTTTAAGTTTCAGTTATTTACCTTTCTTGCAATTTAAGTTTCAGTTCTTTTAATTTCTTGCACTTTAAATTTCAGTAGTTTAACTTTTCTGCCATTTACTTTTCAAGTAATTTACATTCTGCAAATTTAGATTCATAGAAATTTACATTCTGTCAATCAATTTCCCATCAAATCATCAATATTAGCTTAACTAAATTTATCACCATACTAAAGTTGCTTGATCCATCAATCCCTGTGGGATCGACCTCACTCCTATGAGTTATTACTACTTGATGCGACCCTTTACATTTGCCAGTGAGTTTGTGTGGAATCGTTTTTCCCTCATCAAGTTTTTGGTGCCATTACCGGGATTGATTTAGATTGACAATGATTAAGTAGGTGATAATCTAGATTAAGAACTTTTTCTTTGTTTTTGTTAAGCATTTTAACTGTTTGAGATTTTTGTTTCAACTAATCTTAACCACACTCTAGCAGTAGAGTGTTTTATTTTAGTTTTCTGGTTTTGTTTGTGTTGTATGCCAGGAGGAAGAAGAAGTGCATCCACCTCTTTTGATTCTGAGCCAGAGAGGACATTTTTGAGATTGAGAAGAGAAGCAAGAGGGAAGGGAGTTATTGGAGAAGAAGAATCAGAAGAAGAGGATCAAGAGATGGAGGGAACCTACCAAATCTACCTGAGGATGTGGCTAACAACAATGGCCAGCTTCAGAGAAGAGTTTTAGCCTCTTACACTATCCCCAACCCAAGGAATTGTGGGAGCAGTATCCTAACCCCCAATGTCCATGCTAATAACTACGAACTAAAGCCTCAATTGATTACCTTGGTTCAGAACAATTGTCAATATGGAGGAAGTACTGTTGAAGATCCAAACCAACATCTCTCTATATTTTTGAGAATTTGTGATACTGTCAAAACCAATGGAGCCCACCATGACATCTACAAACTCTTGTTATTCCTATTTTCACTGAGAGACAAAGCCACATATTGGTTAGAAACCTTCCCTAAACAAAGCATCACCAATTGGGATGATTTGGTTAGCAAATTTTTAGCCAAATTCTATCCACCCCAAAGAGTCATTAAGCTAAAAACTAATATGCAAACCTTCAGACAGCTAGAAGGAGAATAATTGTATGAAGCCTGGGAGAGGTATAAAGCTTTGATCAGAAGGTGTCCAGAGGGAATGTTCAGTGAATGGGTGGAGTTACAGAATTTCTATGAAGGCTTGTCCTTGCCTTCGAGGAAAGCTTTGGATTATTCATCAGAAAGATCTTTGCAAATGATGAAAACTGCTCAAGAGGCACATGATCTTATAGACATGGTGGCCAACAATGAGTACTTCTACTCTTCTGAAAGGCAAGCAGCTCCAAAGAAAGGTGTATTCAAACTTGAAGGAGTTGATACAATCTTAGCTCAGAATAAACTCATGCACCAGCAGCTTCAACAACAAATTGAAATGATGTCAAAGAGGATGAATAGATTACAACTTGCAGCAGTGAGCACAACTAACCAACCACCAGTGGTGTGGGACAGCAAGAGGAAAGCTATGAAGAACAGCAGCCTGAACAAGTGCAGTACATGCACAATCAAGGCTCTGGACCAAATGATTTCCATGGAGACACTTACAACTCATCTTGGAGAAACCACCCCAATCTGAAATGGGGAGAGAACCAGAACTAGCAACCTTGGAAAAGGAACTCCAACCAAAATAACTTCCGCAACACAAACCACCAAAACCATCAAAACACTAACCAAAATCCATACAGAAAAACACAAAATAATCAACCTCAACCCAACTTCTATCCACCCAATAAACCATCAACTAACCAAAATAACTTTTATCCCCCATCTACATCCCACACTCAGCCACAACTGCCCCAAGAATCTCAAAGAATCTCCAACCTGGAGATGATGATAGAGAAAATGATCAAGCATCAAGAATTGGCCAACAAGAACCATGAAACTTCACTGAGGAACCTGGAAAGACAAATTAGACAATTGTCCATGAAAACAGTAGCTGAAAGATCAACCAATGCACTACCAAGTGACACTATTTCCAACCCCAAAGAAGAATGTAAAGAAATTCAACTTAGGAGTGGAAAGACATTAGAAAATAACAAAGAAGCTAACAAGAAGCCAGCAGAGGATGATAAGGCTAACAGCAAGGACAAATTGACAATTAAAGAAAAGGACCAGGAAGAGCTCAGAAAGAAGGATGAAGAGTCACAAGCTTCAAAGAAAGGAAAACAAGTCATGATAGAGCCTCCACAAGAACAGAGGAAGGAAGTTAAACATTACTTCCTTCCTCTGCCATACCCTCAAAGATTGCAAAGAGAGCTCAAGGATCAGCAATTTCCCAACTTTCTGGAAGTTTTTAAGAAGTTGGAAATCAACATCCCACTTGCTGAAGCATTGGAGCAGATACTTCTATATGTAAAATTTCTGAAAGAACTCATTAACAAGAAGAGAAGCTGGAATAAGAAGGAGACCATGCTCTTGACCCAAGAATGCAGTGTAGTGATTCAAAAAGGTCTCCCACCAAAACTCAAGGATTCCGGAAGCTTTTTTTTGCCTGGCACCATTGGCAACATATCCATTGATAAGGCATTGTGTGATCTAGGATCAAGTATCAATCTAATGCCCTTATCTATGATGAGAAAGTTGTCCATGGAAGAGGTGAAACCTATAAGGATGACCTTGCAACTTGCTGATAGATCAATGGTAATCCCTAATGGAGTGGTTGAGAATCTCTTAGTCAAGGTGGATAAGTTCATATTTTTGGCAGATTTTGTGATCTTGGATCTAGATGAGGAGGGAGGCAATTCTATCATATTAGGAAGGCCTTTCCTAGCTACAGCAAGGGCCATCATTAATGTGGAACAAGGAAAAATGACTTTGAGGGCACATAATGAGAAGATCACTCTAAATGTCTTTAAGGAAATACAGCATACTGCTGAAGAGAAAAGCTGCATGAGAGTTGAAGAAGAAGACTTGCATTGGAAGGAAAAACCCAAAGAAGCACTCGTCAACTCACCTTTGAAGCAGAAGACAGACAGTGGAGAAGAACAAAAGGGTAATGAAAATATGACAGCTGAGAAGGGACTACAAGAAGAGGTTAAGAATTTGATCACTAGAAAGAAAGCCCCTGACATAAAGCCTGTTGCCAAGACAGAAGGGTCACCGAAGAAAGGAAAGAAGAGCAAGAAAAATGGTCCAAAAGGGTGGAGAAACAAAAGAATCCCAATTGAAGGGTTCTCGAAAGGAGACAAAGTGAAACTGATCTACCAACAGTTAGAGACAGACCCACAAACTGATGATTTTTACATTATCAATAAGATACTCTCATTGGAGTATATAGAGATTGATCATCAAAGCATAGGAAAAGGGCTCACAGTGAGAGGGGACAAGCTGAGGCACCATAATCATCAACCACCCTAACAAGGAACCAATGTCAAGCTAGTGACAGTAAAAGAGCGCTCCATGGGAGGTAGCCCATGATTTAATATTCTTTCTTTTGTCTTAATTTCAATAATTAATGGTTCTTCTAACATAAATCTGAGCTCTCATGAGTAGATTTAATAACTGCACATATCATTTTGAAGCATATGTCTGATTCCTAAGTTTGGTGTGCCTAAAGGCACTCTAAAATGGCTTTTCAAGCATGCTGACCATATAACCATTTTAGGATATATATATCATTCATTCTATTGAAGTATATAGCCAAACATTAAGTTTGGTGTTCTACATATGCTGTAAGTTTCAAGAAAGTCACTTCTACTCAAAGACTCAAATTCATGAAATAGATAAACCATATCTTGCATCATTTTATGAATTTATTTTATTAAGGTGGAAAATAAAATGTTACTTGCAATGAATATACTAACTATGATAGGAATTATTTGGGTTTCATATAAATCATTTGGCATAATAAGTTTGGTGTTCACCAATATTCTATTCAATCTCAAAGGGGCAAAGTTGGTTATTCATAAATAAGGAACATATAGCAAATCTTATTTTTGCTTTTCCATACTTTTTACTTGATAACCACTACCTTGCTAAATTCAAATTTTGTACTTACTATTGCCTTGATTGAAATTGATAAGTATGCAGAAGATTAAGGAAGGGACAAAAAACATGCAAGTACGGATGTCACAAGGAGGAAAAGTGAGTCACATGTGCTTGGGAATTGCTTTTTGGGAAGCAAAAATCTGCAAAGTTTAGCACCTAGGAGACTGAACCACATGCCCAATGAAAAGGTGGTCCTTGTCCTCATCCTTCCTTACATGCACACCATTCATTCTAACTCTTTCAAAAGACATCCTAGCCATCCAATCTTCATTAAAGTTACTATAAATAGAATCACTTGGACTATGCCTCATAACCCAACTTTCACACTCCGTGCATTGAAAAATTTAGCTTTCGGTTTCCTTAAGAAAAAGTCCTAGCAACCGTGTTCTGTGAGCCCTAAACCACACTTGTCTCCTTAATCTTTTATTCTTGCTTCACCAGTAAGCCAAACACTCATCCTAAGAGTCACAAAAATCCCCTCTCCCTCACCATTCTTCAATTCTCCACTCGGCCTACCCTCCTTCCCTAATTAATGGCTTCGTCAAGTTCCAGAAGAAGGAAAGGGAAGCAACTAGTTGAAGCTGAACCACCAACCTATGATGACAAAAGATTTAAATCTCAATTTCATGAGTCACGATATCATAAATTGATGGAATCAAAAGAAGTCATTCCAGAGATTGGTTTCAGATTGAAAGAAGGAGAATACCCCATCATGAGAAGGATAATCGAACAGAGAAGAAGGGAACTCTTGTGTGAACCTCTCACAAACATAAGTGCAACCATGATAAGGGAGTTCTATGCAAATGCTATATAGCCAAGCAAAACCAGCCTTCCTTACAAGAGCTATGTTAGGGAGGGTTGATGTGGATTTCAGCCCATCATCCATCATGAGGGTCTTGCAGATAAGAGTGATACCCTTTGGAGAACCCAGCTTTGATGAAAGAATGAAGGGTGAAAATGATCCTGATGAGCTACTAAATGGTTTATGCTTGGAAGGCAAAGACTAGGAAAGGGATTCAGATGGGGATCCAAGCTACTTAAAGAGGATTGATCTCATACCTGAAGCCAAAGGTTGGTATGAGATAGTAAGAAGATCCATACTCCCCACGGGAAATACCTTAGAGGTCACAATAAAGAGAGCAATTCTGACATACTGCATACTCAGAGGAGGAGAAATCAATGTCCCACAGCTCATATTAGACAACATCCAAGAAATGGCTGAGGATAGCAGCAAATCAAGCAGACTTAGTCACCCAAGTACTTTTTTGAGGCTGTGCAATAGAGCATGGGTACTCTTTGAGGATGAAAATGCAGATCGGGTAAAAGGAGGCAGAGGAATCACTAAGCAAAGGATGGAAGGTGTCACTGACACCCAGGAGGAGAGAAGAACTCAAGGATGAAGAAGGATACCACAAACGGAGGAGGGACAAGCTTCTGGCGCAATGGACTTAAGCCAAATGCAAAGAGCCATTGAAGAAATGTCTCAGCAGTATATAAGAGCACATGAGCAATAACAAGAGCAAATACTAGAGGCAGCAAGAGCAATATTTGAGATCTCAGGAGCAACAAGTGAATTGGAAGCTAAAGATGATGGAATAACAACAAAACTTCCAGCTGAAGGTGATGGACCAGCAGAGAGAATTCCAAGCAAGAATTCTGGAGCAGCAGAGGGAACAATTTAGTCACTCTCGAGAATCATTCGACAAATTGTTTCAACAACAAGCTGAACAGGAGAAGTACCTCCAGAATTTTTGTCAATGGAAGAATATATACCACACAGCTAGAGAAGCTCGGCACTTAGACAGGATTGATTATGATATTGATGGGTGGAAATTAGATTCCACACCTAAACTCACCGGCAAGTGTACCGGGTCGCATCAAGTAGTAATTACTCACAAGAGTGAGGTCGATCCAACAGGGATTGATGGATTGAGCAATTTTAGCTAGGTGATGAATTTAGTTAAGCGAATAGTTGATTATTTGAGTGATTTTAATTCACAGAAGCTGAATTGCAAGTAAATAGAAGTGAAAAATGTAAATTGAGCAGAAAAATAGAGTGCAGAAGGTAAATTGATTGAATCTAAAGGTACAAAAAGATTAAATTGCATGAAACTTAGAGTGCAAGAAAGTAAATGAACTGAAACTTAAATTGCAAGAAAAGTAAATAGCTGAAACTTAAAGTGCAAGAAATGTAAATTTGATGAATCTAAATTGCTGAAAAATGTAAATTGCTTGAAGATAAAAAGGATTTAGGTGCTGGGAGTTGAAATTGAATAAGAAATTGCAAACTAAAGTAATCAGAAAGCTTTGAGATGCCAGATTTTAGATCTGGATCTCAGTAGCAAGGAAAGAAATGGAAAATTTCTTCAAGAAATAAAACAGCAAGAGAATTTGAGTCAATTGTGAAATCCTTGAAGAGAAATTGAAGATCGAAGAAGAGAAATGAGGTTAGAAAGCAGATCTAACTCTCAATTACTCTCCTGATCAAGCAAAATATGGATTTGCAGAAGAAATTGAAATTTAAAATATCAGAAGAAACTCAGATCCAAATTCAATAGAATTTTCCAATTGCAATCCAAAAACCCAAAACAGAAAAGTAGAAGTTGCAGATGAACGAAATTGGGAAAAAGAAAGAATTAAAATAAGATCTAATCCTTAGAACAATTGAGAAGAGAGGTAAAACATGATTCTCAAACATAGAATCAATGAAGCTCTTCAATCCAAATTCAAATTCTAGGAACAGAAATTAAAGCTTGCAGAAGAAAGAAAAATGTAGAAAGAAAACCAGATCCAATTCCCAAATCCCAAATTCAAAACAAGAGAGAAAACTAAAACTTCGCTAAAGGTAAAACTAAAAATGAGCAAAAAGTTAAAAGTCCTCTACAAATCAAATCAACTCCTATATATACACTTTCTATTTTGGTCTTCAAAGCTTGGAGTGGGCTTTCCAAAGTTGGCCTTGGATGAGAAATGGATTTGAAGAAGGATGGGTCCGGTTTGGCTTTGGTTCAATTGAAGTGGTCCGGTTTGACTTTGGTTCAAGTTGGTTTGGTTTGAGGGATTGATGAGCGGATAATTTATACGCTTTTTGACATTGTTTTTAGTATGTTTTTAGTAGAATCTAGTTACTTTTAGGGATGTTTTCAATAGTTTTTATGTTAAATTCACATTTCTGGACTTTACTATGAGTTTGTGTGTTTTTCTGTGATTTCAGGTATTTTCTGGCTGAAATTGAGGGACTTGAGCAGAAATCAGATTCAGAGGTTGAAAAAGGACTGCTGATGCTGTTGGATTCTGACCTCCCTGCACTCAAAGTGGATTTTCTAGAGCTACAGAACTCGAAATGGCGCGCTTCCAATTGCGTTGGAAAGTAGACATCCAGGGCTTTCCAGCAATATATAATAGTCCATACTTTGGCCAAGAATTGACGACGTAAACTGGCGTTCAACGCCAGCCTTCTGCCCAAATCTGGCGTCCAGCGCCAGAAAAGGATCCAAAACCAGAGTTGAACGCCCAAACTGGCACAGAAACTGGCGTTACACTCCACAAATGGCCTCTGCACGTGTAACACTCAAGCCCAAGCCCAAGCACACACCAAGTGGGCCCCGGAAGTGGATTTGTACATCAATTACTTACTCATGTAAACCCTAGTAGCTAGTTTATTATAAATAGGACCTCTTACTATTGTATTAGGCATCTTTGGATTACCTTATGATCCTTTGATCACATTTTAGGGGCCTGGCCATCTCGGCCATGCTTGGACCTTCACTTATGTATTTTCATACGGTAGAGTTTCTACACTCCATAGATTAAGGTGTGGAGCTCTGCTGTTCCTCAATGAATTAATGCAAAGTACTACTGTTTTCTATTCAATTCTTCTTATTTCACTTCTAAGATATCCATTCGCACCCAAGAACGTGATGAAGGTGATGATTATGTGTGACGCTCATCACCATTCTCCCCTATGAACATTAATTTTCGAAAAAAAAATATATACAAAAAAAAATTAGAAAATCATAAAAATCAAAAATATTTTTGTGTTTCTTGTTTGAGTCTTGAGTCATATCATAAGTTTGGTGTCAATTGCATGTGCATCTTGCATTTTTCGAAAATATCATGCATTCATAGTGTTCTTCATGATCTTCAAGTTGTTCTTGGTAAGTCTTCTTGTTTGATCTTGATGATTTTTTGTTTTGTGTCTTTTCATGTTTTTCATATGCATTCTTGAATTCTTAGTGTCTAAGCATTAAAGAATTCTAAGTTTGGTGTCTTGCATGTTTTCTTTGCATTAAAGATTTTTCAAAATTGTATCTTGATGTTCATTATGACATTCAAAGTGTTCTTGGTGTTCATCTTGACATTCATAGCATTCTTGCATGCATTCATTGTTTTGATCTAAAAATTTCATGCATTGCATATTTTTCATGTTTTTCATAAAAATTTCAAAAATAAAAAAAAAATATCTTCCCCTTTTTCTCTCATCAAATTCGAAAATTTGAGTTGACTTTTTCAAAAATTTTTAAAATCAAATTGTTTCTCATGAGTCAAATCAAATTTTCAATTTGAAAATCTTATCTTTTTCAAAATCTTTTTCAAAAATCAAATCTTTTTCAAAACTAATTTCAATCATATCTTTTCAAAAATATCTTCTTATCTTATCTTTTTCAAAAATATCTTTTCAAAAAATCTTTTCTAACTTCCTAACTTCTTATCTTTTCAAAAATTGTTTCAACTAACTAACTAACTTTTTGTTTGTTTCTTAACTTTTTCAAAACCACCTAACTAATTCTCCCTTTCTAATTTTCGAAAATATCTCCCCCTTTTTCAAAAATTTCTTTTTAATTAACTAATTATTTTTATTTTCATTTTTATTTCAAAAAATTTTCGAAAAATACTAACAAATTTTCAAAAACCAATTTTCAAAAATCACTAACTCCTTTTCAAAATAATTTTCGAAAATTATACCTCCCCCATCCTATTCTATTTATTCATTCATATCCTAACATCTCATCTCACATCTCTTCCATTCTCACAATTGTGTTTCTTCCTTTATATTACATTCTTTGTCTCCCCCTTTTCTTCCACTCACAAAGGGATCCCTATACTGTGGTATAAAGAATCTCTATTATTATTATTATTATTTTTCTGTGCCTTCTTCTTTGTCATATGAGCAGGAGCAAGGATAAGAACATTCTTGTGGAAGCAGATCCAGAACCTGAAAGGACTCTGAAGAGAAAATTAAGAGAAGCTAAAATACAACAATCCAGAGATAACCTTTCAGAAAATTTCGAACAGGCAGAGGAGATGGCAGCCGAAAATAATAATAATATAAGGAAGATGCTTGGTGACTTTACTGCACCTAATTCCAATTTACATGGAAGAAGCATCTCCATTCCTGCCATTGGAGCAAACAACTTTGAGCTGAAACCTCAATTAGTTTCTCTGATGCAGCAGAACTGCAAGTTTCATGGACTTCCATCTGAAGATCCTTTTCAGTTCTTAACTGAATTCTTGCAGATATGTGATAATGTTAAGACTAAGATCTAAAAGCAATGAAGGAGGAGCAGCAAAGACAAGGAAGAGACATAGAAGAGCTCAAGGACATCACTAAGGTGGACTCATTCCTTGTTCTTACTCTCTCTATTTTTCGTTTTCTATGTTATGTGCTTATCTATGTTTGTGTCTTCATTACATGATCATTAGTAGTTAGTAACTTTGTCTTAAAGTTATAAATGTCCTATGAATCCATCACCTCTCTTAAATAAAAACTGTTTTAATTCAAAAAGAACAAGAAGTACATGAGTTTCGAATTTATCCTTGAACTTAGCTTAATTATATTGATGTGGTGACAATGCTTCTTGTTTTCTGAATGAATGCTTGAACAGTGCATATGTCTTTTGAAGTTGTTGTTTAAGAATGTTAAATATGTTGGCTCTTGAAAGAATGATGACTAGGAGACATGTTATTTGATAATCTGAAAAATCATAAAAATGATTCTTGAAGCAAGAAAAAGCAGCAAAGAACAAAGCTTGCAGAAAAAAAAAAAAAGAAAGAAAAAAAATAGGCAAAAAAAAATAGAAAGAAAAAGAAAAAGCAAGCAGAAAAAGCCAATAACCCTTAAAACCAAAGGGCAAGGGCAACTAAAAAGGATCCCAAGGCTTTGAGCATCAGTGGATAGGAGGGCCTAAAGGAATAAAATCCTGGTCTAAGCGGCTAAACTAAGCTGTCCCCAACCATGTGCTTGTGGCGTGTAGGTCTCAAGTGAAAACTTGAGACTGAGCGGGTAAAGTCAAGGTCCAAAGCAAAAAAAAACGCCCAAACTGGCACAGAAACTGGCGTTTAACTCCACAAATGGCCTCTGCACGTGCCACACTTAAGCTCAGCCCAAACACACACCAAGTGGGCCCCGGAAGTGGATTTGTACATCAATTACTTACTCATGTAAACCCTAGTAACTAGTTTATTATAAATAGGACCTCTTACTATTGTATCAAGCATCTTTGGATTACCTTATGATCCTTTGATCACGTTTTAGGGGCCTGGCCATCTCGGCCATGCTTGGACCTTCACTTATGTATTTTCATACGGTAGAGTTTCTATACTCCATAGATTAAGGTGTGGAGCTCTGCTGTTCCTCAATGAATTAATGCAAAGTACTACTGTTTTCTATTCAATTCTTCTTATTTCGCTTCTAAGATATCCATTCGCACCCAAGAACGTGATGAAGGTGATGATTATGTGTGACGCTCATCA
>NC_029789.2:90464626-90477236 GCF_000816755.2 Arachis ipaensis
CCAGTGCACTTGCTGGTTAGTTGAACGGAGTTGTGTCCACACATAGAGCCACAATGAGGATTCAATACAATTATATATTGTTAATAACACACAAGTACAAAGAACGTGGAACACAATTTCGTGCACCAGGGATCCTCCCAGGGAAGCGCTCCGCTTGGTATAGTGAGCATAACGCTCACTTGCCTTGTCAATTGCCAAGCTCCCTAGCCATAGCGCTCACTTTTTGAGCGCTCCGGTCACTTTTTTAGCGCTACACTCTTGGTTTGTTGATTTTGTGCCTTGGTTTGCATGGATTGGCACGAGAAAGTGAGAAGAAGAGAGCGCTGCGCTTGAGTTTTGGAGTGCTACCCTTGGCCCTTGCTAGGTTCCCCTCTTCAAACATTGGCCAATGCATTGTGCTTCCTTGTTTTGTTTGGCCTTGTGCCTTGCTCCATTGCCAAAGAAGGCACAAAAAAGGTAAAAGAATGGAGCGCCACACTCAAAGTTTTGAGCGCTCCTTCCTTGGCCAGCCTTGTGCATGCTTCCCTGGGCTTGGATGCGCGAGAAAGGGAACAAAAGAGAGCACTACACTCTCAATTTTGAGCGCCCTCTTGGTCCTTGGTGCGTGTTGTACCATTTGGTGCTTCCCCTGGGCTTGTTGTACTCACGCAAAAGTGAGCAAAAGAGAGCATAGCACTTCAATTTTTAAGCGCTACTTTTTGTGTCTTTGATGCGCCACGCTCTATGGTAATGGGCCATGCTTTTCAAAGCGTGGCCTAAGGTCCAAAGCGTGCCCAAACTTCAAAAGTGTGCCAAAATTCCTTTTTCCACCATTTCTTCACCTACAAGCAATCCAAACAACTAATCAAAGCTCCACCAAAATCACTAGATCTTTGCATTATTTATTAAATCAATGAATTTTAGCACAAAACCTATGATTTAGTATAAAATGAATGATGTTTGATTGGTTCAAGATAATCATGAAAATTCACTCCAATTACTTACTTATGGTGCAAGAAAGTGCATAAAACCTAATGAAACTAATGAAAAATGCTTGTAAAACTAGTATAAGATGACTTGTCATCAGATCTAGTGACTCAAGCGAAGCTGAACTACATAGTCTGTGGCATGCCAGTGTTAAATAGAGAGATCAAACCATTCATGGAGTGCCAGGAATTGGTAAACAAGCAAAGAGCAAGAGCCCATGGAAATATAGAATGAATGGAACAAAGGCTGAAGGATGCTGGACTTTGGAATCAGGTAGACTAGTCTTGGCCTCAGAGATGCCCTGTTGAAGATCCACAAGAAACAAGCAAGAAGATACCAAAAGGTTGTATTGTTACTCAACTATTTATATCTTGCTGTGTTTTGGTTGGAAGTTTAATTGTATCCCTCTCTGATAGGTTACCCTTATCTGCATTCTGTTTGTCTATTCTCCTGTCACTTCTCAAAATAGATGTTCTAGTATAAGTGTTTGCATCACTCATCCTACTTGAATATATGTCTCGTTTCCCTTTTGCATGAATAAAAGAAAATGTTGAAACAGGAACCGAATGTCCAATGTGGTAGGAATAATAATAAAGTTCAGTGGTGGTATATATGTTTGATTGTTAAAGTAAGCTCAGTAATAAAGGATAAAGGTTAGGATGATCCCTTGTAGTGTGAACTTAGTTGATGTTGTAAAGCCTTCAATTAATAATTATCCTTGGAAAAAGAAAGAGAAAGAAAGGAAAGGAAGAAAAGCCAAGAATTGGCAAACAAAAAATGAAAGAAACAAATAATAAGGCTAGACACCAATAACTTGGACCTTAGAACATATGCCTGTGGTGCTTTTTGTACTAGGATCCGCTTGGACAAATAGGTTCTAAGGAGTATTTTAAAACTTGGTAACTTGGGTGGATTAATCCGGGATTATGAACCGAAAGTCCATTATCAAGAGCAACCTAGTTACAAGGCATTTAGTAACCCAAAGAGGTACTGGGCATCAATGTCTTAGGATGAATTATGAGCCAAGTGTCTGTGGTGAAGATGTGTTGACTGAAAAACAAAGCTAAAAAGCTACTGCAACACATAACACTTAGCTTTGAATAAAAGTATAAGCTTCTCAGCATGAAAGACAAAAGAAAATCAAAACACCAAGGATGGATGAATGACAAGGCTCACAGAAACAACTTTGGTTATCATTTAAAGGGATATTTCAATCCTAAAATCTAAAGAAAGTAGAGCTTCAATTACTTCTGCATAAAATTCCATGAACCAAATTCAATTACCTGCTAAATAAGGACATATATGCTTTTCTGTTTTCTTCCATTTCCTCTCATGTTTTAGTGCTTGCTTAGGAACAAGCAAGATTTAAGTTTGGTGTTGTGATGACAAGTCATCTTATGCTAGTTTCACAAGCATTTTTCATTTGTTTCATCAGGTTTTATGTACTTTCTTGCACAACAAGTAAGTGGTTGGAGTGGAATTTCATGATTATTATGATTCAATCAAACATCATCTATTTTATACAAAATCATGAGATTTATGCAAGAATTTAAGTGATTATTATGAATGATGCAAATTCTTATGATTTTAGTGAGACTTTGATTGCTTGTTTGGTTGATTTTAGGTGAGAAAATTAAGAGAAGGAGAAGCCCTGCAGAATAACGCTGCGTTCAAATAAAGAATGCCACACTCACTTGCGACGCGAACGCGTACAGGACGCTTACGCGTCAGGGGCAATTTTCGAAGACCCACGTGTACGCGTGCATGACGCGTATGCATGGATGTGGTTGGCCTTCGTTTTTGAAGAGAGCGCTACGTTCACTAAGCCAGCATTTTCGGGTAGATTTAAATTCGGAGGTGAAGTTCTGTAATCGACGTGCATGCGTGCATGACGCGCACGCGTCGATGGAGCACCTGGGAGGAACCACGCGAACGCTTGGGTGGAGCTGAAGCTTGGAAGTGGTATTTTACTACCCACGTGCACGCGCAGAAGACGCACACGCGTGGGCAGCGTTCACTAAGAAAACGTAGCACTCATTAAGTGAACGCCATTGAGGACGCGTACGCGTGAAAGGGGCGCGCGAGCATGTTGGGAGCTGAAGATTGATAGTGACGCGCACGCGTATGTGACGCGTACGCGTCGATGAGCAAAAACGCAAAAAGGACGCGCACACGCAAGGGACGCGCATGCCTGGATGAATGAACGCTGTGCTCACTTTGAGAACGCAACGTTCCCCTGGAAGCAGCACTCAAGCACCCAGTTCTGATCCATTTTCTTCACAGGCCAAAAAGCCCACTCCAAGTACTTGAGGACTGAAATAGAAATTGTATAAATAGAGAGGAATTTGATTTCATAGGGGAGCTCTTTTAATTTTCCTTTTAGAATTTTAGAATTGGAGATCAGATCTGAGTTTTCTTTTTTTGGTTTGTTTCCTCTCTTCTGCAATTTTTATTTTCTGTTTTTGGGTCTGGAAACTGGGATTGAAGAATTCTTCTGAATTTCTTCATCTTGAAGTCATCTTTTACTTTTCCTTTTTATAATTCTAAGAATTGGAGCTCTGATCTTAGCTTTATTTTTGTTTTTATTCCCTCTGCAATTTCTTCTTTTCTGTTTTGTTAAGAGATCAATTGAGATCTTAGTTTTCTTTCTGTTTTGATTTCATAGGGGAGCTCTTTTAATTTTCCTTTTAGAATTTTAGAATTGGAGATCAGATCTGAGTTTTCTTTTTTTGGTTTATTTCCTCTCTTCTGCAATTTTTATTTTCTGTTTTTGGGTCTGGGAACTGGGATTGAAGAATTCTTCTGAATTTCTTCATCTTGAAGTCATCTTTTACTTTTCCTTTTTATAATTCTAAGAATTGGAGCTCTGATCTTAGCTTTCTTTTTGTTGTTATTCCCTCTGCAATTTCTTCTTTTCTGTTTTGTTAAGAGAGCAATTGATATCTTAGTTTTCTTTCTGTTTTGATTCTTCTGCTTATTTTCCATTTCTGTTTTGATACTAATATCTTGATTGATCAATTTTTCTGAATTTCTTCACCTTAGAGTCTCTCATTTAGTGGAATTTACATTTTCCAGTTCTATTTTGATTCCCAACACCTAAATTCCTTTATTCTTCATGCAATTTAATTTTTCTGGCAATTTAGATTCAGTAATTTAAAATTCTTGCACTTTAAGTTTCAGTTATTTACTTTTCTTGCAATTTATGTTTCAGTTCTTTTAATTTCTTGCACTTTAAGTTTCAGCAGTTTAACTTTTCTGCCATTTACTTTTCAAGTAATTTACATTCTGCATATTTAGATTCATACCAATTTACATTCTGTCAATCAATTTCCCATCAAATCATCAATATTAGCTTAACTAAATTCATCACCATACTAAAGTTGCTTGATCCATCAATCCCTGTAGGATTGACCTCACTCCTATGAGTTATTACTACTTGATGCGACCCGGCACACTTGCCAGTGAGTTTATGTGGAATCGTTTTTCCCTCATCAGACGCCCACGCGTGGGTGACGCGTACGCGTGAGCGTGGAAATTTGATACTCCATGCGTACCCGTGAGTGACGCGCACGCTTTACCAGACCAACTTTGGAGGTAACGTTGGTTCACCAACATTCCCTCTAATGCCTTCGATAAAAATTTCAAATCTGGAGTTGGAAAATTTGTAGTGACGCGCACGTGTCGATGACGCGTACGCGTGAAAATGGAAAAAACAGCAAGTCTCACGTACGCATGGACGACGTGCACACGCAAAATGGCAAAAATTTAGTTTGACGCATACGCGTGACCAGGCTAACATTGGTAGTAACGTTGGTGCACTAACGTTGCCTCTAACGTTCCCAATGACTAAAAGGGAACGTTAGCCAAAGTTAGTGGCCACCAACGTTAGTCACTAACGTCCATACCAAGCTCAATTCCAAAATGCACCCATTTAAACTTGTGAACGTTAGTTGCCAAATAAAACCTCATCAACATCACTAAGAGTCACTCCTAACTGATTCAATCAAGGCCAAGACCCACATCCAAGTACAATGAAGACCCAATAGAAGATGGGAAGGAGAGCATAAATAGAGGAGTTTTTGAAGATGGAAGGCAGCTCTCTGGGAGGCCCTGAGGGGGGGCTCTGGGAGTTCAATAAGGCTGGAAGCAGGGGGATCCCAATTGGACAACCCTGATTTCATTTTCTCTGCACTTTTTTTTCCTTTTCTGTTGTGAGATTGGCACCTGGGGATCTAGGATTGCAAACACTTCTTGTATTACTTTTTGCAATTCAGTTTTACTTTCAGAATGCACTTTCCAATTTCAATTTCCATTTCTAGAGCTATGTACAACTAAACCCCTTTTCATTGGGTTAGGGAGCTTTGTTGTAATTCAATGGATTAATAATAGTTTTCATCTTTCTTCCTCTTTCTTTTCTCTTGATTTTTCTTGAAAGCTTTTGATCTCCATTCAATTGAACAATTATCTCGAGAGAGAAATTGTTCATAGTTGGATTTTCTTGGAACCTTGAAAGAGGAATGAGGAAATCATGCTAGAAATACTTTCTCACATCGGATTAGGTTGGGGGTTGGATGGATATAGTGACATGAATCCTACCAATACTTTGATCTATGAAAGTGTGTGGTATAATCAGTGACCAAACTTCATCTCTTCCTATGAGCAATTAAATCAAGGAATTGCGCAATTGTTCAAGCTTAGAGAGATTTGATTGCCAAGGAATTGGGATCCAATCACTTAAGATTGCCTAGGAGATCAATAAGTACATTGATTGAGGAAGAGATGAGAATGAACTTGATCCGGAGAATGAAACATCTCCTAAGCCCATTGAATCCCCCATTTTTTATCTTTCCCATTCTCTTTAATTCTGTTGTTTACTGATGAACGGATAATTTATACACTTTTTGGCATTGTTTTTAGGTAGTTTTTAGTATAATTTAGTTAGTTTTTACTATGTTTTTATTAGTTTTCAAGCAAAATTCACATTTCTAGACTTTACTATGAGTTTGTGTGTTTTTCTATGATTTTAGATATTTTCTGGCTGAAATTGAGGGACCTGAGTAAAAATCTGATTCAGAGGCTGAAAGGACTGCAGATGTTGTTGGATTCTGACCTCCCTGCACTCGAAATGGATTTTCTGGAGCTACAGAAACCCAATTGGGGCGCTCTAAATTGCGTTGGAAAGTAGACATCCAGGGCTTTCCAGTAATATATAATAGGCCATACTTTGCCTGAGTTTTGATGACGCAAACTGGCGATCAAACGCCAACTTCCTGCCCTATTCTGAAGTTAAACGCTACAAACAGGCTGCAACCTGGCGTTTAACTCCAAGAAGAGTCTCTACATGTGAAAGCTTCAATGCTCAGCCCAAGTACACACCAAGTGGGCCCCAGAAGTGGATTTATACACTATCTACAATTAGTTACTTATTTTCTGTAACCCTAGCTACTAATTTAGTATAAAAACTACTTTTAGGGATTTATTTTATATCGATCTTTGGAACGTTTTTCCTTAGACTTGGGGGCTGGCCATTCGGCCATGCCTGGACCTTTCACTTATGTATTTTCAACGGTGGAGTTTCTACACCTCATAGATTAAGGTGTGGAGCTCTGCTGTTCCTCATGAATTAATGCAAAGTACTATTATTTTTCAATTCAATTCAAGCTTATTCTTATTCTAAGATATCCATTCACACCCAAGAACATGATGAATGTGATGATTATGTGACACTCATCACCATTCTCACCTATGAACGCGTGCCTGACAACCACTTCCGTTCTACATGCAAACAAGCTTGAATGTGTATCTCTTGGGTTTCTAATCTAAGATTAAAACCTTCGTGGTATAGTGATGAGCGGATAATTTATACGCTTTTTGGCATTATTTTTACATAGTTTTTAGTATGATTTAGTTAGTTTTTAGTATATTTTTATTAGTTTTTAATAAAAAAATTCACATTTCTGGACTTTACTATGAGTTTGTGTGTTTTTCTGTGATTTCAGCTATTTTCTGGCTAAAATTGAGGGACTTGAGCAAAAATTAGATTCAGAGGTTGAAGAAGGACTGCAGATGCTGCTGGATTCTGACCTCCCTGCACCAAAGTAGGTTTTCTGGAGCTACAGAACTCCAAATGGTGCGCTCTTAATTGCTTTGGAAAGTAGACATCCAGGGCTTTCCAACAATATATAATAGTCCATACTTTGCCCGAGTTTAGACGACGCAAACTGGCGTTCAACACCAGTTCCATGTTGCATTCTGGAGTTAAACACCAGAAACAGGTTGCAAAGTGGAGTTAAACACCAGAAACAGATTACAAACTGGCGTTCAACTCCAAGAGAAGCCTCTACACGTGTAAAGCTCAATGCTCCGTCCAAGCACAAACCAAGTGGGCCCCAGAAGTGGATTTCTGCATCATTTACTCATTTCTGTAAACCCTAGTAACTAGTCTGATATAAATAGGACCTTGTTCTTATGTATTTTCAACGGTAGAGTTTCTACACACCATAGATTAAGGTGTGGAGCTCTGCTGTTCCTCATGAATTAATACAAAGTACTATTATTTTTCTATTCAATTCAAGCTTATTCCGATTCTAAGATATTCATTCGCACTTCAATATGAATGTGATGATCGTGACAGTCATCATCATTCCCAACCTATGAACGCGTGCCTGACAACCACTTCCATTCTACCTTAGATTGAATCAATAACTCTGGGATTCCTTAATCAGAGTCTTCATGGTATAAGTTAGAATCCATGGACGGCCATTCTTGAGATCCGGAAAGTCTAAACCTTGTCTGTGGTATTCCGAGTAGGATCTGGGAAGGGATGGCTGTGACGAGCTTCAAACTCGCGAGTGCTGGGCGAAGTGACAGACGCAAAAGGATCAATGGATCCTATTCCAGTATGATCGAGAACCGACATATGATTAGCCATGCAGTGACAGCGCATTGGACCATTTTCACTGAGAGGACGGGATGTAGCCATTGACAACGGTGACGCCTAACATACAGCTTACCATAGAAAGGAGTATGAATGATTGGATGAAGACAATAGGAAAGCAGAGGTTCAGGAGGAACAAGCGTCTTCATACGCTTATCTGAAACTTTCACCAATAAATTACAGAAGTATCTCTATCTTTAATTTACGTTTTATTTATCTTTTAATTATTAAATCTCCATAATCAATCGAATCTGCCTGACTGAGATTTGCAAGATGACCATAGCTTGCTTCAAGCCGACAATCTCCGTGGGATCGACCCTTACTCATGTAAGGTTTATTACTTGGACGACCCAGTGCACTTGCTGGTTAGTTGTGCGAAGTTGTGACAAAGAACTAAGATTATGAACGTGCGTATTAAGTTTTTAGCGCCGTTACCAAGGAATGAACCGTCACGATTTCTGCGCACTAAGTTTTTGGCGCCGTTGCCGGGGATTGTTCTAGTTTGGACAACTGACGGTTCATCTTGTTGCTCAGATTAGGTAATTTTATTTTATTTTTAAGATTTTAAATTTTATTTATTTTCGAAAACCAAAAAAAATTTTCTTCTTTTTCATTTTTCCCAAAATAATTTTCGAAAAAAAAAAACCAAAAAAATCTTATAAAATGATAAAAACCAAAAAAATTAATTTGATGTTTCTTGCTTGAATCTTGTGTCAGTTTTTAAGTTTGGTGTCAATTGCAGGTTTATCTCTTTCTTGCATTTTTTTGAAAATTCATGCATTGCATTCTTCATGATCTTCAAGTTGTTCTTGGTAAGTCTTCTTGTTTGATCTTTAAAATTTCTTGTTTTGTGTCTTTTCTTGTTTTCCATATGCATTTTCAATTTGTTAGTGTTTAAAGTTTGAAAATTTCTAAGTTTGGTGTCTTGCATGTTTTTCTTTTCTTCAAAATTTTCAAAAATAAGTTCTTGGTGTTCATCTTGATCTTCAAAGTGTTCTTGGTGTTCATCTTGACATTCATAGTGTTCTTGCATGCATCATTTGTTTTGATCCAAAATTTTCATGCATTGAGTCTTTTTGATGTTTTTCTCTTTCTTCATTAAAAATTCAAAAATAAAAAAATATCTTTCCCTTTTTCTTCTCATAAAATTCGAATATTTGACTTGACTTTTTCAAAAATTTTTAAAATCTAGTTGTTTCTTATGAGTCAAATCAAATTTTCAATTTAAAAATTCTATCTTTTTAAAAACTTTTTCAAAAATCAAATCTTTTATATTTTTTTCTTATATTTTCAAAAATTTCAATTTGATTCTCAAAAATCTTTTTTTTTTGTTTCATAATTTCAAAATCTTTACTAACAATTAATGTGATTGATTCAAAATTTTTTAAGTTTGTTACTTGCCTAGTAAGAAAGGTTCAATCTTTAAAATTTAAATCATAGCTTTCTGTTTCTTGTTAGTCAAGTAATCAACTTTGATTTCAAAAATCAAATCTTTTTAAATTTCTTTTTCAAATCTTTTTCAAAATAAATATCAATCACATCTTTCTCAAAATCAATTTCAAAATCTTTTCCAACTTCTTTTCGAACTTCTTATCTTTTCAAAAATTGATTTTCAAATCTTTTTCATTTAACTACTTGACTTTTTGTTTGATCTTAAAAGTTTACTATTTCAATCATATCTTTTTCAAAACTACCTAACTAATTTTATCTCTAATTTTCAAAAATCCCTTCTCTCTTTTTCAAAATTCCTTTTTATATAACTAATTGTTTTTAATTTTAATTTTAATTCAATTTCAATTTTAACTTTTGAATTTTAAATTTAATTTTAAAATATTTTTATCTTATTTTGTTTAATTTTCGAATTCCTTTCTTATCTCTAATCTCCTTCTATTTATTTATTCATCTACTAACACTTCTCTTCCACTCAAAATTCGAACCCCATCTCCCTCTCTGTGTTCAAGTTTTTCTCTTCTCCTTCTCATATTCTTCTCTTCTTCTACTCTAATTTATTTAATTTTTGAATTTCTCTTCTCCTCATCTCTTTCTAATTATTTATTCATCTACTAACACCCTTCTTTCACCTAAGAATTCGAACTCATTCCTCTCCCTTGTGTCTGGATTCTTATCTTTTCCTTCCTCCATTATTCTCTTCTTATACTTACATAAGGAATCTCTATACTGTGACATAGAGGATTCCTCTTCTTTTCTGTTTTCTTCTTTTTCATATGAGCAGGAACAAGGATAAGAACATTCTTGTTGAAGCTGACCCTGAACCTGAAAGGACTCTGAAGAGGAAGCTAAGGGAAGCTAAAGCACAACTTTGGAGAAAATCTGACAGAAATTTTCGAAAAAGAAGGAGGCATGGCCGAAAATAATAACAATGCAAGGAAGATGCTTGGTGACTTTACTGCACCTAATTCCAATTTACATGGAAGAAGCATCTCAATCCCTGCCATTGGAGCAAACAATTTTGAGCTGAAACCTCAACTAGTTTCTCTGATGTAACAGAATTGCAAGTTTTATGGACTTCCATCCAAAGATCCCTTTCAGTTCTTAACTAAATTCTTGAAGATCTGTGATACTGTTAAGACCAATGGGGTTGATCCTGAGGTCGACAGGCTTATGCTTTTCCCATTTACTGTAAGAGACAGAGCTAGAATATGGTTGGACTCTCAACCTAAAGACAGCCTGAACTCTTGGGATAAGCTGGTCACGGCTTTCTTAGCCAAGTTCTTTCCTCCTCAAAAGCTTAGCAAGCTTAGAGTGGATGTTCAAACCTTCAGACAGAAGCAAGGTGAATCCCTCTATGAAGCTTGGGAGAGATATAAGGAACTGACCAAAAAGTGTCCTTCTGACATGCTTTCAGAATGGACCATCCTGGATATATTCTATGATGGTCTGTCTAAATTATGAAAGATGTCATTGGACCATTCTGCAGGTGGATCTATTCACCTAAAGAAAACGCTTGCAGAAGCTCAAGAACTCATTGACATGGTTGTAAATAACCAGTTCATATACACTTCTAAAAGGAATCCTGTGAGTAATGGGACTCCTCAAAGGAAGGGAGTTCTTGAAAGTGATACTCTGAATGCCATATTGGCTCAGAATAAAGTATTGACTCAACAAGTCAATATGATCTCTCAGAGTCTGAATGGATTGAAGGAATCATCCAACAGTACTAAAGAGGCATCTTCTGAAGAAGAAGCTTATGATCCTGAGAACCCTGCAATAGCAGAGGTGAATTACATGGGTGAACCCTATGGAAACACCTATAATCCCTCATGGAGAAATCATCCAAATTTCTCATGGAAGGATCAACAAAAGCCCTAACAAGGCTTTAATAATGGTGGAAGAAACAGGTTTAGCAATAGCAAGCCTTTTCCATCATCCACTCAGCAACAGACAGAGAATTATGAGCAGAATCTATCTAGCTTAGCAAATATAGTCTCTGATCTATCTAAGGCCACTGTAAATTTCATGAATGAAACAAGGTCCTCCATTAGAAATTTGGAGGCACAAGTGGGCCAACTGAGTAAAAGAGTCACTGAAACTCCTCCTAGTACTCTCCCAAGCAATACAGAAGAAAATCCAAAGAGAGAGTGCAAGGCCATTGATTTAACCATCATGGCCGAACCTACAAGGGAGGAGGAGGACGTGAATCCTAGTGAGGAAGACCTCCTGGGACGTCCAGTGACCAATAAGGAGTTTTCCTTCGAGGAACCAAAGAAATCTGAGGATCAATTAGAGACCATAGAGATTCCATTGAACCTCCTTCTGCCCTTCATGAGCTCTGATGAGTATTCGTCCTCTGAAGAGGATGAAGAAATTACTGAAGAGCAAGTTGCTAAGTACTTTGGTGCAATCATGAAGCTGAATGCCAAATTATTTGGTAATGAGACTTGGGAAGATGAACCTCCCTTGCTCACCAATGAACTGAATGTATTAGATAGGCAGAAATTACCTCAAAAGAAATAGGATCCTGGCGAATTCTTAATACCCTGTACCATAGGCACCATGACCTTTGAGAAGGCTCTGTGTGACCTAGGGGTCAGGAATAAACTTAATGCCACTCTCTGTAATGGAGAAACTTGGGATCTTTGAGGTGCAAGCTGCCAGAATCTCATTAGAGATGGCAGACAACTCAAGAAAACAGGCTTATGGACAAGTAGAGGACGTGTTAGTAAAGGTTGAAGGCCTTTACATCCCTGCTGATTTCATAATCCTAGACACTGGGAAGGAAGAGGATGAATCTATCATCCTTGGAAGACCCTTCCTAGCCACAACAAGAGCTGTGATTGATGTGGACAGAGGAGAATTGGTCCTTCAACTGAATGAGGATAACCTTGTGTTTAAGACTCAAGGATCTCCTTCTGTAACCATGGAGAGGAAGCATGAAAAGCTTCTCTCACTGCAGAGTCAACCAAAGCCCCCACAATCAAACTCTAAGTTTGGTGTTGGGAGGTCCCAACAATGCTCTGAGCATCTGTGAGGCTCCATGAGAGCTCACTGTCAAGCTATTGACATTAAAGAAGCGCTTATTGGGAGGCAACCCAATGTTATTTAATTATATCTATTTCATTTTCCTTTTGTTATGTCGTGTTTTAGTAGGTTGATGATCATGTGGAGTCACAAAAACTACTGAAAAATCAAAAACAGAATGAAAAATAGCATTGAAAATAGCACACCCTGGAGGAGAGCAGTCTGGCA
>NC_029789.2:90478921-90481273 GCF_000816755.2 Arachis ipaensis
CTTCACCACTCACATCCATCCTCTCTTCCCCATAAACCCCACCTACCTCCAAAATTCAAACTCTTTTCCCTCTTAACCCCAACCCTAATGGCCGAACCCTAAGTCCCATCCCACCCCTATATAAACCCCTCTTTCTTTCTTCATTTTTACACAACACAACCCTCTCTTCTTACCCTTGGCTGAATACACCTTTTCCCTCCATCTCCTCCATTCTTTTTCTTCTTCTCCTTCTTTCTTTCTTCTCTTGCTCGGGGACGAGCAAACATTTTAAGTTTGGTGTGGTAAAAGCATAGCTTTTTGTTTTTCTATAACCATTTATGGCACCTAAGGCCAAAGAAACCTCTAGAAAGAGAAAAGGGAAGGCAATTACTTCCACCTCTGAGTTATGGGAGATGGAGAGATTCATCTCAAAGGTCCATCAAGACCACTTCTATGAAGTTGTGGCTAAGAAGAAAGTGATCCCTGAGGTTCCTTTCAAGCTCAAAAAGAATGAGTATCTGGAGATCCGACATGAGATCCGAAGAAGAGGTTGGGAAGTTCTCACCAACCCCATTCAACAAGTCGGGATCTTAATGGTCCAGGAGTTCTATGCAAATGCATGGATCACTAGGAACCATGATCAAAGTGTGAACCCGAATCCAAAGCATTGGCTCACCATGGATCGGGGGAAATACTTAGACTTCAGTCCGGAAAATGTAAGGCTGGCGTTCAACTTGCCAATGATGGAAGAGAACACATGCCCCTACACAAGAAGGGTCAACTTTGATCAAAGGTTGGACCAAGTCCTCATAGACATATGTGAGGAAGGAGCTTAATGGAAAATTGACTCAAGAGGCAAGCCAGTTCAATTAAGAAAGCATGACCTCAAACCAGCAGCTAGGGGATGGCTAGAGTTCATTCAACGCTCAATCATTCCTACTAGTAACCGGTCTGAAGTTACTATAGACTGGGCCATCATGATCCATAGTATCATGATTGGAGAGGAGGTAGAAGTTCATGAGATTATACCTCAAGAACTTTACAAGGTGGCTGACAAGTCCTCCACTTGGGCAAGGTTAGCCTTTCCTCACCTCATATGCCACCTCTGCAATTCGGCTGGAATTGACATAGAGGGAGACATCCTCACTGAAGAGGACAAGCCCATCACTAAGAAAAGGACAGAGCAAATAAGAGATCATGGACCTCAACAAGAGCATGAGGAAATCCCGCACCATGAAATCCCTGAGATGCCTCAAGGGATGCACCTTCCTCCACAAAACTATTGGGAGCAAATCAACACCTCCCTAGGAGAATTAAGTTCCAACATGGGACAACTAAGGGTGGAGCATCAAGAGCACTCCATCATCCTTCATGAGATTAGAGAAGATCAAAGAGCTATGAGGGAGGAGCAACAAAGGCAAGGAAGAGACATAGAGGAGCTCAAAAGCACCATTGGTTCTTCAAGAAGAGGAAGACGCCACCCTTACTAAGGTGGACTCATTTATTAATCTCCTTGTCTGTTTATTTTACTATTTTTTGTTTATTATGCTTTATATTTATTTATGTTTGTGTCTTATTACATGATCACTAGTGTTTAAGTGTCTATGTCTTAAAGCTATGAATGTCCTATGAATCCATCACCTTTCTTAAATGAAAAATGCTTTAATTACAAAAGAACAAGAAGTACATGATTTCGTGAAACTAGTTTAGTTATTTTGATGTGGTGACAATACTTTTTATTTTCCAAATGAATGCTTGAACAGAGCATATGTCTTTTGAATTTGTTGTTTATGAATGTTAAATATCTTGGCTCTTGAAAGAATAAGGAAAAAGGAGAAATGTTATTTGATGATCTGAAAAATCATAAAATTGATTCTTGAAGCAAGAAAAAGCAGTGAATACAAAGGCTTGCGAAAAAAAAAAGAAAAAAAATGGCGAAAAAAAAAGAGAAAGAAAAAGAAAAAGCAAGCAGAAAAAGCCAAAAGCTCTTTAAACCAAAAGGCAAGAGCAAAAAGCCAATAGCCCATAAAACCAAAAGGCAAGGGTAATAAAAAGGATCCAAGGCTTTGAGCATCAGTGGATAGGAGGGCCTAAAGGAATAAAATGCTGGCCTAAGCGGCTAAACCAAGCTGTCCCTAACCATGTGCTTGTGGCGTGAAGGTGTCAAGTGAAAACTTGAGACTGAGCGGTTAAAGTCGAGGTCCAAAGCAAAAGAAGAGTGTGCTTAAGATCCTTGGACACCTCTAATTGGGGACTTTAGCAAAGCTGAGTCACAATCTGAAAAGGTTCACCCAGTTATGTGTCTGTGGCATTTATGTATCTGGTGGTAATACTGGAAAACAAAGTGCTTAGGGCCACGGCCAAGACTCATAA
>NC_029789.2:90481365-90481629 GCF_000816755.2 Arachis ipaensis
GAGATGCCAAAACTATTCAAGAGGCAAAAAGCTACTAGTCCCACTCATCTGATTGGAGCTAAGTTTCAAGTTTCATTGGGAATTTATAGTATATTATATTCTTTTTTATCCTATTTGATTTTCAGTTGCTTGGGGACAAGCAACAATTTAAGTTTGGTGTTTGGTGGAGCGGATAATTTATACGCTTTTTGACATTATTTTTAGGTAGTTTTTAGTATAATTTAGTTAATTTTTAGTATATTTTTATTAGTTTTTATGCAAAAA
>NC_029789.2:90485193-90541583 GCF_000816755.2 Arachis ipaensis
AAACCGAGCTGTCCCTAACCATGTGCTTGTGGCGTGAAGGTGTCAAGTGAAAACTTGAGACTGAGCGGTTAAAGTCAAGGTCCAAAGCAGAAAGAAGAGTGTGCTTAAGAACTCTGGACACCTCTAATTGGGGACTTTTTCAATGGATAAAGTGAGATGCCAAAACTATTCAAGAGGCAAAAAGCTACTAGTCCCACTCATCTGATTGGAGCTAAGTTTCATTGATATTTTGGAATTTATAGTATATTATATTCTTTTTTATCCTATTTGATTTTCAGTTGCTTGGGGACAAGCAACAATTTAAGTTTGGTGTTGTGATGAGCGGATAATTTATACGCTTTTTGGCATTATTTTTACATAATTTTTAGTATGATTAAGTTAGCTTTTAGTATATTTTTATTAGTTTTTAATAAAAATTCACATTTCTGGACTTTACTATGAGTTTGTGTGTTTTTCTGTGATTTCAGGTATTTTCTGGCTGAAATTGAGGAACTTGAGCAAAAATCAGATTCAGAGGTTGAAGAAGGACTGCAGATGCTGCTGGATTCTAACCTCCCTGCACTCAAAGTAGGTTTTCTGGAGCTATAGAACTTTAAATAGCACACTCTCAATTGAGTTGGAAAGTAGACATCCAGGGCTTTCCAGCATAATGTAATAGTCTATACTTTGTCGGAGTTTAGATGACGCAAACTGGCGTTCAACGCCAGTTCCATGTTGCATTCTGGAGTTAAACGCCAGAAACAGGTTGCAAAGTGGAGTTAAACGCCAAAAACAGGTTACAAACTGGCGTTCAACTCCAAGAGAAGCCTCTACATGTGTAAAGCTCAATGCTCAGCCCAAGCACACACCAAGTGGGCCCCAGAAGTGGATTTCTGCATCATTTACTCATTTCTGTAAACCCTAGTAACTAGTCTGATATAAATAGGACCTTTTACTATTGTATTAGACATCTTTGATCAGTCTTATGATATCTTAGACCTTTATGGGGGCTGGCCACTCGGCCATGCCTAGACCTTGTTCTTATGTATTTTCAACGGTAGAGTTTCTGCACACCATAGATTAAGGTGTGGAGCTCTGCTGTTCCTCATGAATTAATATAAAGTACTATTGTTTTTCTATTCAATTCAAGCTTATTCCGATTCTAAGATATTCATTCGTACTTCAATATGAATGTGATGATCGTGACAGTCATCATCATTCCCAACCTATGAACGCATGCCTGACAACCACTTCCGTTCTACCTTAGATTGAATGAATATCTCTGGGATTCCTTAATCAGAGTCTTCGTGGTATAAGTTAGAATCCATGGACGGCCATTCTTGAGATCCGAAAAGTCTAAACCTAGTCTGTGGTATTCCGAGTAGGATCTGGGAAGGGATGGCTGCGACGAGCTTCAAACTTGCGAGTGCTGGGCGTAGTGACAGACGCAAAAGGATCAATGGATCCTATTCCAGTATGATCGAGAACCGATAGATGATTAGCCATGTAGTGACAGCACATTGGACCATTTTCACTGAGAGTACAGGATGTAGCCATTGACATCGGTGACGCCTAACATACAGCTTGCCATAGAAAGGAGTATGAATGATTGGATGAAGACAATAGGAAAGCAGAGGTTCAGGAGGAACAAGCATCTTCATACGCTTATCTGAAACTCTCACCAATGAATTACATAAGTATCTCTATCTTTAATTTACGTTTTATTTATCTTTTAATTATTAAATCTCCATAATCAATTGAATCTACCTGACTGAGATTTGCAAGATGACCATAGCTTGCTTCAAGCCAATAATCTCCGTGGGATCGACCCTTACTCACGTAAGGTTTATTACTTGGATGACCCAGTGCACTTGCTGGTTAGTTATGCGAAGTTGTGACAAAGAACTAAGATTATGAACGTGCGTATTAATTTTTTAGTGCCGTTACCAAGGAATGAAGCGTCACGATTTCTACACACCATATAGGCTAGAATTATTGGTGGCCATTCCTGAGATCCGGAAAGTCTAAACCTTGTCTGTGGTATTCCGAGTAGGATCTGCAAAGGGATGACTGTGACGAGCTTCAAACTCGCGAGTGTTGGGCGTATTGACAGACGTAAAAGGATCAATGGATCCTATTCCAACATGATCGAGAACTGACAGATGATTAGCCATGCGGTGAAAGCGCATTTGGACCATTTTCACTGAGAGGACGGACGGTAGCCATTGACAACGGTGATCTCCCAACATACAGCTTGCCATGGAAAGGAGTATGAATGATTGGATGAAAGCAATAGGAAAGCAGAGGTTCAGAAGAAGTAAAGCATCTATATACGCTTATCTGAAATTCCCACCAATGAATCACATAAGTATCTCTATCTTATTCTATTTATATTTTAATTATCAAAACCTCATAACCATTTGAATCTTCCTGACTGAGATTTACAAGATGACCATAGCTTGCTTCAAGCCGACAATCTCCGTGGGATCAACCCTTACTCACGTAAGGTTTATTACTTGGACGACCCAGTGCACTTGCTGGTTAGTTGTGTGGAGTTGTGAAAAAGAATTAAGATTATGATAGTGCGTACCAAATTGTTGGCGCAGTTCAGATCACAATTTCGTGCACCATTTACATTTATGCTCAATCACCCCATTCCCATTTAAATTACTGCAAGTTTAATTTCCTGCAATTACTTTCTGCAATTTACATTTAGCTCTTTTACTTTCATTCATTTACATTTCTTGCAATTTACTTTTCCCGCCATTTTACTTTCTGCAATTCCCAATTCAAATCTATTCATTTAAACTAGAACAATCCTCTAATTAAAGTTGCTCAACCAATCAATCCCTGTGGAATTCGAGCTCACTCTATTGTGAGTTTTTACTTGATGACAACTCAGTATACTTGCCGAGGGAAATTTGTTGAGAGACAGACTTTTGTGCATCAAGTTTATGGCGCCGTTGCCGGGGATTGATTTTGCATTGACAATGATTAAATTAGAGGATAACTAGATTGAACATTTTTCTTTTCTTTTGATAAGTTTTAATTTTAGTATTTACTACTGTTTTCTACAATTTAAGCTATTTTTTTTGTTCATTTACTTTCTAGCACATTAATCCACTAACTGTTTGATTAATTGCACAAACCACTCTAACCATAACTTTCAACATAAGTTACTTCTCTACTTGCTATTTGCTTGTTGTTTGTTGAGTGTATGACAGGTTGAAGTGGAGGAGCATCAGCTTCTTTTGACAGTGAGCCAGAGAGGACCTACCTTAGGCTAAGGAGGGAAGCAAGAGGTAAAGGCATAATTGGTGAAGAGTTGGAAGAAGATTTGGATATTACAATGGAGGAAGAAGTTTATAATCATGCTGGAGAAGGTGCTGGTAACCATGTTGGAGAGGAGAGAAGAGTTTTAGGCTCTTACATCAACCTAAACCCTGGAAATTATGGGAGCAGCATCCTAAAACCAACCATTCATGCTAATAACTTTGAGTTAAAGCCACAGCTCATCACCCTTGTTCAAAATAATTGCTCATTTGGAAGATGTGCCCAGGAAGACCCCAACTAACATCTAACCACATTCTTGAGAATATTTGATACTGTGAAGTCCAATGGTGTTCATCCTGACACCTACAGATTACTTTTGTTTCCCTTTTCTCTTAGGGATAAAGCATCAAAGTGGCTAGTGTCCTTTCCAAAGGAGAGTTGACAAGTGGGGAAGATGTGGTGAATAAGTTCTTGACAAGATTTTACCCTCCCTAAAGAGTTAACAGATTGAAGACTGAGGTACAAATATTCAGGCAACAAGATGGTGAAACTCTCTATGAAGCATGGGAAAGATACAAGGAATTGACAAGAAAATGGCCTCCGGACATGTTCAATGAATGGGTGCAGCTGCACATTTTCTATGAAGGATTATCACAAGAATCAAAGAAGGCCTTAGATCACTCGTCAGGAGGATTTCTCAACAAGAAAAAGACAATTGAAGAAGTCATAGATGTCATAGAAACTGTAGCCAACAATGAACACTTCTATGCCTCTGATAGAAGCACCAATAGAGGGGTGATGGAGCTGAATCACATGGATGCATTACTAGCTCAAAACAAGCTAATTACTAAGCAATTGGCTGACCTCACCAAGCAGATAGAGAAGAATCAAGTTGCAGCAGTCAATACTCAACCACCAGCTCAAGAAGAGTTCAATGCAGAGGAAGGAGGTAACTGGGAGCAAGTCAATTATGTTGGAAATTCATCTAGAAAAGCCTATGATCCACACTCAAAAACCTACAACCCTGCTTGGAAGAACTACCCAAACTTTGATGGGGAAATCAGCAGAACCAGAACCAAGACCAGAAACCTCACAGCTCCAACCATTACAACAATTCCACTTACCATTAATCCAACCCAAAATAGCCATTCTCAGGTTCCAAATTCTAACTTACCATCACCATCTGAGGATAGACTATCCCGGATTAAGGCCTTGCTTGGAGATCTGTGCAAGGAGGTTCAAGACAACAAGGCATTCAAGGATGAATTTAGGTCTAATATGAAGAATCAAGGAGATACCATCAAGAAGCTTAAATCTCAAGTAGGATACCTCTCTCAGCAAATTTCTAAGCCTACTGACAGCTTTCCAAGTGATACTGAGAAGAACCCAAAAGGAGAGACCAAGAATGTGAGATGGGAAGAATGCAAGGCGATCATTCTAAGAGATGAAGAGATTTTGGAGGAAGAACTTAGCAAGCCAACAGAGCATACTCAAGGAGTTCCACAGGAGATACTGGAAGAGAAAGAACAAGGAGTCAACCATGCACAAATGAAGGAATCAATAGGGAAGGAAATCCTGAAACCATATATACCAAAGGCACCATTCCCTCAGAGGTGGTAAAAAAGAGAGGACATATTCTAGATAACTAGATACATTCAAGTCTTTTCATATTAACATTCCCTTCATTGAAGCCCTTCAACAGATGCCCTCATATATCAAATGCATGAAGGAGTTGCTAACCACAAGAAACCCATTGAAGGGTGGGCAAACAGTGGTGATGAATAAAGAGTGCAGTGCACTTATCCAAAAGGAGTTACCCACAAAGAAGAAGGATCCAGGGAGTTTTCACATCCCTTGTACTATAGGGGATACCATGATTAACAAAGGATTTTGTGATCTTAGAGCAGGCATAAATCTAATGCCTCTGTCTCTCACGAAGAAGCTACAAATCTAACCCTTCAATTGGCTGACAAAACCCAGAAACAAGCACTAGGAGTAGTTGAAAATATGCTGGTGAAAGTAGGGAAATACTTCCTCCCTACAGATTTTGTTGTTCTTGAGATGGAAGAAAGCTATCTCCATCCAATCATTCTGAGGAGACTATTCTTGGCCACAGCCAGAGCACTCATAGATGTTGAGCAGGGAGAGTTAATACTGAGAATACATGATGAACAACTCACCTTTCTTGTCTTCAAGCTCTCACATGAATCTGAACAAGAGAACAAAGACCTGAAGGAGGACCACAAGGAATTCATGAAGGATGATTTTGGAGATAAAAACCTGAAAGAAGCACCCAATGAATCACCCCCAGAGCATCCAAGGTCATGCCAGAAAGAGAAGAAATAAGTAAAGGTGGTGCTACAGACTAAAAAAATCATGGAGAAGCTATGGCCACAAACCCCACATGAGACAAGTAATAAGATCCCTCCTGACAAAGAGATCACAAGGAATAAGGCACCGCTAGAAGAAGGATGGAAGAAAATGCCAAGAGGTTAGAGGAACAAAAAAATCCCCACTAAAGATTTTTCTCCAGGGGACAGAGTGATATTGATTCACCATCCACTAATACCACCTCATTTTCCTGTGATACCATTTCAGCTGCCTCAAGTGTACATAATCAACAGAGTCCTCTCATTGGAGCATGTAGAGATTCTCAAAGAGGCAAGCGGGGATAGATTCACTGCAAGGGGAGAGGACGTGAGACATTACAACTCTCCTTGACAAAACCAATCATCAAGCTAATGACGTTAAAGAAGCGCTTGTTGGGAGGCAACCCAACCAGAGGTAGCTCTCCTGTTTTTTAAGTTGTTTCAATAAAAGAGTTAGGTAGATTTCTTTGTATTGCAAGGAGCTAAGCTTGGTGTTGCACACCAAAGTAATTCAAGGGTGAATGTGTAATCTAAGTTTGGTGTTCCACCATAGATTTCATTAAGAACACATTGCATCCTTCAGCATAATTAGTCACTGGTTCCAAACAATCAGAGAAACTACTTAACAATTGTTTAATTTTTAGTTCATAGTTTTTTTTCTTAATAAATGCACTTGATGTTTCCTGCACGTATTCACTTTGCTGCATATAGAAGTAGGCAAGGAATTAAGTTTGGTGTTCACACACCAACTAAAGTTCAGAAAACCACAAGCATACATGCATGCTAACTGTCTCTCAAGTGCTTGGGGAATAAGCAACTTCCAATAACTTTGCGGGAATTCAATTAATCTCTTGGAAGAACTATGCGCCATCATCCAAGGAGACAAAGAAGGATACAAAAGCTATGGATGATGATGACAAGGAAGAAACAAGAAGACACCAAGAGGTTGTATTGTTACTCAACTGCTTTTGGTTTGTAGTGCTTTAATTATAAGTATGATTGTGCCCTGTTTGCTTGAACCTTTACATTCTATATGTCTTTCTTTATTTTCATTTTAGGCTGCTAGTCTAAGTGCCTGCTTCATTTTCATCCTTCTTGAATTGTATGTTGTGTCCTTGAGCTCAATAAAAGAATTTATGAGAATTTACTGCGAAAGACAAGAGTGAAATCCAATGTGCAGAATAAAGTCCTAGTGTTGTGGTGGTATTTGCTAGCTAAGTTAGTTCATCAATAAGGTACAAGGCTAAGATATCTCTTGAATTATGATCTTGAAGTGCATTCTATGAGACTTAAATGAATTAATAAGATCCTAAAAAGAAAAAAAAGAAACAGAATAAAAAAAAGAAAAGAGCAGAAAATAAAGCTAGGCACCAATAGTTTGAACCTTGAGGCATGTGTCTTTGGTGTTGATTGTACAAGTATCTGCTTGGATGACTAAGTTCTTGGGAGTGCTTTATCACTTGATAAATTGGGTTAACTAACCCGGGATTATCAACTGAGAGTCCATTATCAAGAGCAACCTTGTCAAAAAATATTTAGTAACCTAAAGAGGTGCTAGACACCAAGGTCTAAGGAATGAATAACAAACCATGTGCCTGTAGTGAGTATGTGCTGAGGAGAGACTTGGGTGATTAAGTCCTTAGGAGTGTTTCAATACCTAGCACCTTGAACCAACTGGTTCGAGAGTGTTGGCTGAAAGCCTATCCTAAAGAGTTGTCTCAACACAGAACACTTAGCTACAGAAAGCAATAAGCTCTAAAGAAGGAAAGAAAACAAAAATAGAGCTAAGTTAAGGATCAAGAATAAGAGTTTCATAGAAGGCAATAGAGTGAGAATTCAAGAGCATATGAGAGCCTAGAAACCAGCAAGAACATGAACCTCATGCATGAAACTCCATGAACCAAGGATTTGAATTCTCTGAATAAGGACTTGTATCTCTTGTATTTTCATTTCATTCTTCTTATGTTCTATCACTTGCTTGAGGACAAGCAAGATTTAAGTTTGGTGTTGTGATGCTAGGGCATCTTGGCTAGTTTCACAAGCCATTTTTAGTTTGTTTTAGGGTAGTTTCCTACAATTCTTAGGCAATAAGTAAGTATTTGGATGGGAATTTCATGCATGCCTTGATTCAATCAAACATTGTTAATTTTATGCATTTTGATGAGATTTATACAAGAATTATCTAATGCTATGAATGATGCAAAATCTTGTGATTATGACAAGGCTTTCATGCATTTGTTTGGTTGATGATAGCTGAAGAGAAGCAGAGGAAGAGCAAGGAAAAGGAGAATGAAGCAACGTTGGTGGGCAAACCAACGTTGCTGGCAACGTTGCAAAGAAAAGGGTGCCTAACATTGGTGGGAACATTGGTGAACCAACGTTCCTCACCAACGTCTTCGAAAAAATCTGAATTTGGAATTGGAAAAATTGGCCGCGACGCGCACGTGTGGGCGACACGTACGCGTGAGCATGGAAATTTGACACTCCACACGTACGCGTGGGTGACGCGCACGCGTGACCAGACCAACGTTGGAGGTAACGTTGGTTCACCAACGTTCCCTCCAATGCCTGCGATAAAAATTTCAAATCTGGAGTTGGAAAATTTGTAGTGACGTGTACGCGTCGATGACGCGTATGCGTGAAAATGCAAAAAACAGCAAGTCTCACGTACGCATGGGCGACGCGCATGTGCAAAATGGCGAAAATCCAGTTTGGCGCGTACGCGTGGCTAGGCCAACGTTGGTAGTAACGTTTGTGCACTAACGTTGCTTCTAACATTCCCCATTGAGTAAAAGGGAATGTTAGCCAAAGTTAGTGGCCACCAATGTTAGTCACTAACGTCCATGCCAAGCTCAATTCCAAAATTCACCCATTCAAACTTGTGAATGTTAGTTGACAAACAATCCTCATCAACGTCACTAAGAGTCACTCCTAACTGCTTCAATCAAGGCCAAGGCCTACATCCAAGTACAATGAAGACCCAATTGAAGATGGGAAGGAGAGTATAAATAGAGGACTTTTTGAAGATTAAAGGCAGCTCTCTGGGAGGCCCTAAGGGGTGCTTTGGGAGTTCTATAAGGCTGGAAGTAGGGGGATCCCAATTGGGCATCCCTGATTTCATTTTCTCTGCACTTTTCTTTTTCTTTTCTGTTGGGAGATTGGCACCTGGGGATCTAGGATTGCAAACACTTCTTGTATTACTTTCTGCAATTCAGTTTTACTTTCAGAATGCACTTTTCAATTTCAATTTCCATTTCCAAAGCTATGAACAACTAAACCCCTTTTCATTGGGTTAGGGAGCTCTGTTGTAATTCAATGGATCAATAATAGTTTTCATCTTTCTTCCTCTTTCTTTTCTCATGATTTTTCTTGAAAGCTTTCGATCTCCATTCAATTGAACAATTGTCTCGAGAGAGAAATTTTTCATAGTTGGATTTTCTTGGAACCTTGAAAGAGGAATGAGGAAATCATGCTAGAAATACTTTCTCACATCGGATTAGGTTGGGGGTTGGATGGACATAGTGACATGTAATCCTACCAATACTTCAATCTGTGAAAGTGTGTGGTATAATCAGTGACCAAACTTCATCTCTTCGCATGAGCAATTAGATCAAGGAATTGGGCAATTGTTCAAGCTTAGATAGATTGGATTGCCAAGGAATTGGGATCCAATCACTTAAGATTGCCAAGGAGATCAATGAATACATTGATTGAGGAAGAGATGAGAATGAACTTGATCCGGAAAATGCAACATCTCCTAAGCCCAATGAATCTCCCATTTCTGATCTTTTCCATTCTCTTTAATTTTGTTGTTTACATTTAGGCGTCGTCATCCCATTCCCATGTAAATTACTGCAAGTTTAATTTCCTGCAATTACTTTCTGCAATTTACATTTAGCTCTTTTACAATCAGTCATTTACATTTCTTGAAATTTACTTTTTCGGCCATTTTACTTTCTATAATTCCCAATTCAAATCTATTCAGTTCAACTAGAACAATCCTCTAATTAAAGTTGCTCAGCCAATCAATCTCTGTGGGATTCGACCTCACTCTATTGTGAGTTTTTACTTGACGATAATTCGGTATACTTTCCGAGGGAAATTTATTGAGATACAGATTTTCGTGCATCAAGGTGGTGGTAGGTTAGAAATTGAAGGTTGAGTATGGTTGTTTTGTGTTTGATATAGAGGATGGAAAGAGTTGTTGTGTGGGGCTTGGTATGGTCCTTGGTTAATTTGTTGATAGGTGGATTTGTGGTAATGGTTGGAGTTTTGAGGCCTATGATCTTGAGTTTGGTTTTGCTGGCTTCCCCACCCAAAGTTTAGGTGGTTCTTCCAACCAGGATTGTAGGTTTTGGAGTGTTGATCATAGGTTTGTCTTGATGAGTTTCCAACATAATTGGCTTGCTCCCAGTCACCTCCTTCCTCTGCATTCACCCCTTCTTGAGCTGGTGGTTGAGTATTGACTGCTGTAACTTGGTTCCTTTCCATCTGCTTGGTGAGGTCAGCCAATTGCTTGGTGATCAACTTATTTTGATCTAGCAATGCATCCATGTGACTCAGCTCCATCACCCCTCTGTTTCGGTTTCTATCAGAGGCATAGAAGTATTCATTGTTAGCCACAGTTTCTATGATATCGATGGCCTCATCAATTATCTTCTTCTTATTGAGAGATCCTCCTGAAGAGTGATCTAAGGCCTTCTTTGATTCTTGTGACAATCCTTCATAGAAAATGTGTAGCTGTAGTAATTCATTAAACATCTCCGGGGGCATTTTCTTGTCAACTCCTTGTATCTCTCCTATGCTTCAAAGAGAGTCTCCCCATCTTGTTGTCTAAATATTTGTACCTCAGCCCTCAACCTCTTAACTCTTTAGGGAGGGTAAAATCTTGCCAAGAACTTGTTCACCACCTCTTCCCAAGTTGTCAAACTCTCCTTTGGAAAGGACTCTAGCCACTTTGCTACTTTATCTATGAGAGAAAAAGGAAACAAAAGCAGTTTATAGGTGTCAGGATGAACCCCATTGACCTTCACAGTATCACATATTCTCAAGAATGTGTTTAGATGTTAGTTGGGGTCTTCTTGGATACTTCCTCCAAATGAGCCATTGTTTTAAATTTATTAGCATGAATGGTTGGTTTTAGGATGCTACTTCTATAGTTTCCTGGGTTTGGGTTGATGTAAGAGCCTAAAACTCTTCTCTCCTGCCCAACATGGTTACCAGCACCTTCTCCAACATGGTTATGAACTTCTTCCTCCATAGTAATGTCTAAATCATCTTCCACAGCTTCCTCTCCAACTATTCCTTTACCTCTTGCTTCCCTCCTTAGTCTAAGAAAGGTCCTCTCAGATTCACCGTCAAAAGAGGTTGATGCTCCTCCTCTTCTACCTGTTATACACTCAGCAAAACACACAAGAAAAATAAGTGAATGGATCACTCTTGTTAGGAGTTGTGGTTAGAGTGGTTGGTGTAACTGATCAAATAGTTAGTGGATTACTGTGCTAAAATGTAAATAAGCAATGGAAAAACAAATAAAATTGCTGAAAATGAAAGTAAATAAGCTGAAATGAAACAAATCAACAAGGAAAAGAAAATTTTCAATCTAGTTATCCTCCAATTTAATCATTGTCAATGCAAAATCAATTCCTGGCAACGGCGCCATAAACTTGATGCACGGAAATCTGTCTCTCAACAAATCTCCTTCGGCAAGTATACCAAATTGTCGTCAAGTAAAAAATGAGAGTAGAGTGAGGTCGAATCCCATAAGGATAGATTGCTTGAGCAACTTTAATTAGAGGAGTGTTCTAGTTGAACTAAGAAAAGTTGGTTTGACAATTGTAGAAAGTAAAATGGCGGGAAATGTAAATAACAACAAATGTAAATGACGGAAAGTAAATTGCATAATATAAAGTGCAGAAAGTAAATTGTAGAAACTTAAATGGGAATGGGGGTGATAAACAATAATGTAAACAGCATAATTAAAGACAATGGAAAGATCAGAAGTGGGGGAGGTCATTGGGCTTAGGAGATATTGCATTCTCTGGATTAAGTTCAGTCTCATCTCTTCCTCAATCCATGCATTCATTGATCTCTTGGCAATCTTAGGTAATTGAATCCCAATTCCTTGGCAATTCAATCTCTCTGAACTTGAACAATTGCCCAATTCCTTGATCTAATTGCTCATGGGAAGAGATGGAGTATGATCACTGATTATACCACATGTTTTTCTAGATCAAAGTATTGGTAGGATTATATATCACCATATCCATCCAACCCCCAACCCAATCCAACATGAGAAAGCATTTCTAGCATGATTTCCTCATTCCTCTTCCAAGGTTCAGAGGAAATCCAAGTATGAGCAATTTCTCTTCCGAGACAATTGCTTAATTGGATGAAGATCGAAAGCGTTCAAGCAAATCAATAGAATAGAAAGAAGAAGAAGAATGAAAACTACAATTGATCCATTGAATTACAATAGAGCTCCCTAACCCAATGAAGAGGGGTTTAGTTGTTCATTGCTCTGGGAATGGAAATTGAAAATGAAAACTGCACTCTAAAATAAACTGAATTACATAGAAAGTAAAAATACAGAGTGTTTTCAATCCTGGATCCCCAGGTGCTAATCTCCTCTCTAGTTCAAAACTACCCCTATATATACTACTTCTCTAATCTTCAGTTAGCTCTGCAAGTCTTTGGATGTGGGCCTTTAAGCATAGTTAAAGCAGTTACAATCTCAGTGGGCTTAGCTCAGCTTGCTGGAAGAGTTTGAGCCAGGTAACTTTCACGTTAGTCAGGCCGTTAGTGTGGTTAACATCAAGTGTAAAATCCTGGTTCAAAGACGTTAGCAACACTAACTTGGTCACTAACATCCCCAAACCCTTTTGAAGTCATGTTAACCCTACCGTTAGTGGCACTAACGTGGCCACTAACGTAGCCTTTCTTAACCTTGATCACATTAATGGTGTTAACTACAGTATTAACGTCAAATTCATCCTTTCCTCTATGTTAATAGCCCACGTTAGTGATATTAATGTGGGCATATTGATGAGCCGAATTCACTCCCCTTATAAAAAATGGTGAATCCGTTCTTTTGGCAAGTGCACCAAAATTATCGTCAAGTAATTACCCACAGTGGAGTGGGATCGTATCCACAGAGATTGGTAGATTTGAGCAATTTTAATTAATTGGTGAATTAGTCAAGCTAAGCAGAATAGATTGTGATTACAGAATTGTAAATGTGCAGAAATATAAATGACTTAAAAGTAAAGGAAAGCAGTAAATGGCAGAATTGAAAATGGCAAGAAAGTAAAGAGCAGAAACTTAAATGACTTAATTGTAAATGGGAATGGGGAATTGCAGAATGTAAAGAGAGCTATAAAGGAAATGGAAGATAAGATTAGGGGAATTCATTGAGATTAGGAGATGCTGTCTCTTTAGATTAAATCCAGCTCAAATCCTCTTCAATTATGCTACTCATTGACCTCTTGACAATCATGATTAATTGAGTCCTAATCCCTTGGTGACTCAATCTCTCGGATCTTGATCAATAGCCGATTCCTTGGTCTAATTGCTCGTGAAGAGAGATATGCTTGGCCCCTGATTATACCACACATCATCATAGGTCCAAGTAGAGGGAGGATTTTATGTCACCATACCCAAACACCAAAACCCAGATCCTACTCAAGTGTGAGAAGGGATTTCTAGCATGAGTTCATGTTTCCTTTTCCAAGATTCCCATGAAATCTATTTTGCATTCAACCTGTTTTCCAAGGCGATTGAACACTAGCATGAAGAACGAAATTCCTTCTAGCAAATCAAAGAGAAGATGAAGAGAAGAAGAAATTCACTATCATTAATCCATCAAGTACAGCAGAGCTTCCTCTCTCAATGAGAGGAAATTTAGCTACTCATAGCTCAAGAAAAAGTAAGAGATGGAAAAGTGAATCTAACTATGCTTCAACTAATAGCTCAACTGCTTAGCCCTTTTTTCAGTACTTTAAGGGGGTATTTATACTACTTCTAGCACTAGAAAATAAAGAACATACAAAAGTGGAAAGAAAATTACATTTTGGAGGGAAAAGAAACTCAATAAACGTGATCTCACAGCTGGCGTGTGGTTGGAGCTTCAGTGGCATGCCACGCCTTGCTCTGATTCTGGCTTGGCGTGCCACTCCCAATTCTCAAGTGGCATGCCCTACTTCATTAGCATCCCTGGCGTGCCACGCCTTCGAACCCAAGTGGCACGCCCAGGGTCTTTTGATCACTTGTGTTAGCCTGGCCTGCCATGCCTTCAAGCCCAAGTGGCACGCCCAGGCCATCTCCCTCTTCTTCTTAACTTCTGCAAAGTTGAACTAGCGTGGCACGCCCAGGATCTGGCGTGCCACGCCCATGCTATGTGCTTGATCTATCTCTCTGGAAAGTCGAATTAACGTGGCACGCCCAGGGTCTAGCGTGCCATGCCTGATACTCAAGTGGCACACCCAAGTGATTTTTAAAGCTGGCGTGCCATGCCTTCGATACCAAGTGGCACGTCCATATAGTTGGCCTTCTACTTCCTTCTCTGGAAAATATAACCAGCGTGCCACGCCAAGGTGTTGGCGTGCCACGCCCATCATTTGCCTTGGTTCTAGTAGCTGGCGTGCCACGCCCAGCATTCAAGTGGCACGCCCAAGTGAGAATCCTGAGCTAGTGTGCCACGCCTTCGACACCAAGTGGCACGCCCAAGTAAGGGTGGAAGCTTAGCGTGCCATGCCTTTAATCTCAAGTTGCACGCCCAGCCTTTTTAGCCTTCAGCCTCTTCTCTGGAGTTTTGTACTAGCGTGCCACGACATACTGCTCAAGTGGCACGCCCATTCATTTGTGGCCTTCTTAGCTTGGCGTGCCTCGCCTGGTTCCTCAAGTGGCACGCCCAAGTGATTTTTAATGCTAGCGTGCCACGCTTTTGATACCAAGTGGCACGCCCATGGCTCAAGTGATGGGTTAAGCATGGCACGCCCAGCCTGGCGTGCCACGCCCCTTTAGTGGCCTTCATGGTTGCTCTCTGTAAAATTGTACTGGCGTGCCACGCCCATGTAAATTGCTTGGAGGATCCTCTCTGGACTTTAGTACTGGCGTGCCACGCCCAGCTTTTGGCGTGCCACGCCAATACATTTTTGTGGTGTTTGCTCCAAGTGGCACGCCAGTTTCACACGCCCAGCTTGTTTTGTTGTTTTCTTCCCCTTTTTGATGTCTTTTTCACCTGAAATTCAGTACAAACTCATTTCAAAGTAATGTACTAAAAATGTTCATCAAATAATGCATGAATTGCAATGATCAAAAGAGATTATTGATGGGTTGGAAACAAAATTCCAACACCTAAACTCACCGGCAAGTGTACCGGGTCATATCAAGTAGTAAAACTCACTTAGAGTGAGGTTGATCCCACAGGGATTGATGGATCAAGTAACTTTAGTGGGTGATTAGTTTAGTCAAGCTAACATTGGTGAGTGATAATTGATGCAGCAGAAAGTAAATGACAAGAAAAATTAAAGTGCAGAAAGCAAATTGGATAGAAACTTAAAGAGCAAGAAAGTAAAATAGCTGAAACTTAAATTGCAAGAAATGTAAATTGCATGAAATGTAAAGGGGAGTGGGTGCTGGAAATTAAAGAAAGTAATAGATCAAAGCTTAGAACTCTTGCAAAAAGCTTAAATTGCAGGAAAGTAAATTGAGAGTAACGTAAACAGAGAAGCAAAATTGCAGTGAATCAGGATTTTAGAGCAATTGCATAGGAATTTAAAATTGTGCTGGAAATGTAAATGAGATTTGCAGTAATGTAAAATGCCAAACAAGTGCAGAGGAAAATGAGATTTAAAAATAACAGAGAAGATTAAAACTAAATCCTTAGATCAATTGAGAGGAAGAGTGAAAGATGATTCTTAGAATTTGAATCAATGGAGCTCTTCAATCCCAATTCAAGATCCAAGGCAGAAGAGCATAAGTTGCAGAAGAAGAAAATTTACAACAGCCAATAAAAAATTGAATTACGTAGTAAGAGAACAAGAGAGAATCCAAGGTGAGATTGAAACAGAATTTCTTCAATTCTCCACCCAAGATTCAAAACAAAAAGTAAGAAATGCAAAAGCAAGAACAAGGAGGAAAGAACTCAGCTCTCAATCCCAATTCCCCCTAGTGCTCTCTAGTAGAGCTAGCCTCCTTACAAAGATGAAAATGATGCCTTATATAGGCTTTACAAAGTGAAAATCAAAAATGAAATTGAAATTAAAAACAAATTACAATTTAAATGAAATTTCTATCTAACTTGTTCTTGTGCCTTTGATTGATGATGTGGGCTTTGCTTGCTTTGGATTTGAAAAGAGATGAGTTCAGTTGGCCTTGGTTCAATTGGTGAAGAATTGAATCCAATATGATTTTTAATTGAATTTTGGACTATGGGTGCTACTCCCAGGGAACGGCTCAGTTGATTAAGTGAACTAAGCTCTCCTTCTTGCACTTGGTGTCCCAAGTTGTGCGCGTGACAAGCTCCTTAGCGTGCCAACCCCGATAAAGCTCAGTTATTTTACTTAACCAAGCGCCCTTGTGCCTTTGAGATGAACTCCACCTTCGAATCCTAGTGAGCACCTTTTGTGGCCAATTTCCTTGCTAAAGTAGTAGCGCTTCCTCCTTGCTCCCTTATGTACACAGTTCGAGCCTTGTTGAGTGAAATTTTATGTGAAGTAGTGCCTTTCTTTGTGCTTTCATTTTGGTGAGGCCCAAAAAAGTTAAATATTTTAACTGAGCGCTCTTCCTTGCCTTGCTTTCCTCTTGTGCGCCCAGTTGGTTTAATAAACTGAGCTCTCCTTTTATTGCATTCGTTTCCAAATAATGCCAATGCATGATGGTTTTAATTAATTAAATGCATGCGTGTTTCACTTTAATTAATAAAGCCAATGCATTAACGTTTTTGCAATATGCATTCTACCATTGGCTTTATTTAATAATGCATGCATTTCCTTCAATTCATTTAGCATTCATTTCATTGGCATTATTAAGTGAATGTTTCATTCATGCATGCTTTTATTAATGCCTTAGCATAAAGCTTTGATTTTCCAATTGCATTAGAAATGCATGGCTTTAATTAATAAGGCTAATGCTTTAACGTTGCTTTCATTCAATTTAAATGTATGCATGCTTTATTAATTTCATGCATGCATAAGGCATTAATGCATGCCATGGCTTCATGGTCATGGGCCACGCTTTTAAAAGCGTGGCCTAAAGTTCCAAAGTGTGCTCAATCTTCAAAGCATGCCCAAAATTCCTCTTTTCTTCTTTTTAGCTTATTTTGTGCTCTTTTGCTTCTTTTTCTTCTTATTTCCTACAAAATTTATAAAATCAAAAGCTCAAGGAAATATAACATTTAAGCACCAAAGAATGCAATATTTAATCACTAATCACAAATTTCTTGTATGAAAAAGCATAGAAAAACATGACATGATGACATGTCATCACAACACCAAACTTAAACCTTGCTTGTCCCCAAGCAAGAAAAGAATCAGGCAATAGAGATTGACAATCCAAGGTAAGAAGAATAGCAACTCAATGTTCTTGGTAGGCTAGTTTTCTATGCATGCTACAATCACAAAAGAAATATAAATGATTGATGCTTCTATCTAGCTCAATTTATGAAATCTTTTTCTTATATTTCTTCCTTAAAACAAGCTTTTCATTTTCTTATTAGCTTCTCCTTTTGGGTGCTTTGCCCCATGAGTTGATAACAAAACTATGACTCTAAATGCTTTGTTTTCAAGTATTACCACTTGATACATAAGCATCACAAGCATTTGAATTAGAGGACTTCATTAAGTTCATTTGTTTCTTTTCTTGACTCTCTAATCATTGATGCTCAGAGCCTTGAGCTTTGAGGGAGTGCATTTGCACTTGAGCCTAACCTTGACTCTAAGTGTTTTGTTTTCAAGCTTTTTGCTTGATACATAAACACCACAAGTACTTAACAATTTAATTGTCATTGGTACTCAGAGCCTTCAGCTTTCTCATTCTTTCCCTTTTTCTTTTCTTGCATTAATTGTATTTGCTTCTTTAAGGTTTTTATGATTTTCAAAAGATTTCACAAAATGTACTAGATGAAAACTTTAATTAAATAAAATCCAATGCAATTGAGCAACAATTAATCATACTAGCTTTCCAATACTTGTATGCACATGCTAATTTCTTCTTTAATTCCTTGTTTGTTTATGATCATGATGTTTTATTGCTTTTGAACTCACAAAACTCAAGTTGGTAGTTATAATGCCACATCAACATGTTACAAATCAAGATTCAAGCTATGCTTTATTCATACACACATGTAAACAGAAAAGATGAAGACAATCATGCAATTTAAGTACTGGAAACAAATGAGGAGAAAAGGAACTCTACAACCTTGTAGTTCATCTTCATTATTGTTGTCCTTTTTCCTCTATTCTTCCTTCTTCCCATACCAATACTCAGAATGCTTGCTCATCCTCAAGCAACAATTAGAACAATGGCTATGGGGCTAAGATGGATCATGAATGTCTCTCACAATGAAATATTAGTAGTACATGTGTTTAAGCAAGCAAAATTAAAGATAATAATCAAGGCACAAGAGACAGAGACATTGTGATTGTAAACTTAAGAAGGTGAGCACAATACATTGCATAAAAGATAAGTGGCACACCAAACTTAGTGTGACACTTTCACTTTGAATTAATGCAAGTATCCAGTAAAGATTGGAAGAAAATTTTGTTGCATAGCAACACCAAACTTAGAATGCAATCATATGTCAATTTATTTGAACTAAAACTAAGCAAATGAAACTATTATTTGTTAACTACAATCACCAAGTGAAGCATATGTCATGAATAAGGATTTCTTGGTGAGGTATTAACAAAAACAATTAAGCAGCAAACTAAATGACAACATTTAAAAACAGAAAAATGACTAAAGCAAGTAAAGTGAAGAAAAAATATGTAGAGAAAAATAAAACTGAAGAGGCATTATGATTATGCAGACAAGTAGTGTTGCTTGAATAAATTGCATAGAAAATAAGTGGCACACCAAACTTAGAATCTTAGTGTGGCACTTTCATTTTTGATTTGATGCAATCATCCAAAAAGATTGAAAACAATTTGTTGCAGGGCAACACCAAACTTAGAATGTAACCATATGCCCTTTTATTGATTTTAAACAAAGCAAAGAAAGAAAACAAAGCAAAGAAGAGAAACGTTACCTACTGTTGGCATGTTGTTCTTTACTTTCTTCCTCTTCTTCCAGTTTGTTAAGAGGAATGACCTCAAGGGGGGAGAAGATTCAGCTAGTGTCCCTTGCCTTGGCCTTTCCTCAACAAGCTTCCTTTTGCAAATGGCTTGATTGATCTTGCTTGCTGGATTAGGGACAGAATTGGTGCTCTTACCAGTTGCCTTCACTTCTTTGGATTCAAGACTTGGTTGCTGTGTTATTATTGGAGTTTTGTCTTCATCAAGAGTCCCTTGCAATGGTGGTTCTATGAGCTCTTCCTCTATGCATTTCTCTACTTCACTTGAGTGTGAATTCTTTTGAGTATCTTCCTCTATTTCTTCTTCATGATTTTCCATTAATTCCTTTGGGAGGGAATCTTTATGTTTCATTGTCACCTCAAGTAGCTTTTGTGATTATAAAATCCTTGGCTTATGTCCCTCATCCTTTATTGCAATTTCACTTGCAACAGGGACCTTTTGTTCTTGTTTTTCCACTTCTTCACTTACAAACTGGTTTTTATCCTCACTGTTTGATGATTCTAAGTTCCCCCTTGTTTGCTCTAAGGGCCCATTCATCTTCTTGAGGATGATTTCTTTCCAGGATTGGGGTTGTGTGTATCTTTCCACGAGTTTTCTATGTATTTCAATGGCTTGAAGGTAATCCTCATCTGTTGGTTCAAGAGATGAAGGTTGAGAGTAATTTTGGTGACATGGATGTGTTGTGGTGAAGTTGTGTTGAGGGGTGTGGAATGAGTTGTGTGATTGATGGGGTGACTTGTATGGATTTTGGAGGAAACTTTGTGTTGATGCATAATCAAGTGATGAAGAGCTTTCAAATGAAACTGGGACGTGAGGGTGGATGCTCTTTCATTCCTTGGTGATACTCCCAGCCACCATTAGAATAATGACTTGAATCATTTTGTGGTGGATGAAAATATCCCATATGATTCTCTTGCTCATCTTGTGTCTCTGAAGCAAATCTCCATGAATTGGAGTGCTCAGAATTTGTACTTTCTTTGTGATATTCCCAGCCACCATTAGAGATTTGTGATGGTGGGTGATATCCCATAAAATTTTGTTTGACCATAAGATGAGTTGAACTCCATTTCTATTTTGTAAACATCAATGAAATTTGAAATTCATGTCACAGAGAAAGAATTTCTTAGTGAGGCAATAGCTCAAACACCTTGGTTTCAATCTAAAACAGAAATAAAAAATAAAGAAAATGCTTGATCTAGACTTCTCACCCACTTAATCATTGTTGATCTAAATCAATCCCCGGCAACGGCGCCAAAAACTTGATGGGTTGGAAACGAAATTCCAACACCTAAACTCACCGGCAAGTGTACCGGGTCATATCAACTAGTAAAACTCACTTAGAGTGAGGTCGATCCCACAGGGATTGATGGATCAAGCAACTTTAGTGGGTGATTGATGAGCGGATAATTTATACGCTTTTTGGCATTGTTTTTTGTATGTTTTTAGTATATTTTAATTAGTTTTTATTATATTTTTATTAGTTCTTATTTAAAATTCACTTTTCTGGACTTTACTATGAGTTTGTGTATTTTTCTGTGATTTTAGGTATTTTCTGGCTGAAATTGAGGGACCTGAGCAAAAATCTGATTCAGAGGCTGAAAAAGGACTGCAGATGCTATTGGATTCTGACCTCCCTGCACTCAAAGTGGATTTTCTGGAGCTACAGAAGCCCAATTGGCGCGCTCTCAATTGCGTTGGAAAGTAGACATCCTGGGCTTTCCAGCAATATATAATAGTTCATACTTTGCCCGAGATTTGATGGCCCAAACAGGCATTCCAAGTCAGCTCAAGAATTCTGGCGTTTAACGCCGGAACTGGCATAAAAACTGGAGTTAAATGCCCAAACTGGCACAAAAGCTGGCGTTTAACTCTAAGAAAAGTCTCTACACATGAAAGCTTCAATGCTCAGCCCAAGCACACACCAAGTGTGCCCCAGAAGTGGATTTTTACATTAAACACCCTAGCTTACTCATTTTCTGTAACCCTAGGTCACCAGTTTACTATAAAAACTACTTTTAGTGATTCATCTTGTATCTCATGACATTCTACACATTTCATATTGTATCTTCTACGGCATGAGTCTCTAAACCCCATTGTTGCGGGTGAGGAGCTCTGCTGTTCTTCATGAATTAATGCAATTACTACTGTTTTCCATTCTATCACGCTTGCTTCTATTCTAAGATATTCATTCGCACTTCAACCAGATGAATGTGATGATTTGTGACACTCATCATCATTCTCACCTATGAACGCGTGCCTGACAACCACCTCCGTTCTACCTTAGATTGAATGCATATCTCTTAGCCTCATGATTCAGATCAAAGTCTTCATGGTATAAGCTAGAATTATTGGCGGCCATTCCTGAGATCCGGAACGTCTAAACCTTGTCTGTGGTATTCTGAGTAGGATCTGGGAAGGGATGACTGTGACGAGCTTCAAACTCGCGAGTGTTGGGGATAGTGACAGACGCAAAAGGATCAATGGATCCTATTCTAACATGATCGAGAACCGACAGATGATTAGCCGTGCGGTGACAGTGCATTTGGAACATTTTCAATGAGAGGACGGGAAGTAGCCATTGACAACGGTGATGCCCAACATAAAGCTTGCCATTGAAGGAGCCTTGCGTGCATGAAGAAGAAGATAGTAGGAAAGCAGAGATTTAGAAGACAAAGCATCTCCAAAGCCTCAACCTGTTCTTCATTACTGCATAACAAGTATTTATTTCATGTTCTTTTACTTTTTACAATTAAATCTGAGAATTATTGATATCCAGACTAAGAGTTACAAGATAACCATAGCTTGCTTCAAGCCAACAATCTCCGTGGGATCGACCCTTACTCACGTAAGGTATTACCTGGACGACCCAATGCACTAACTGGTTAGTTGTGCGGAGTTGCAAAAGTGTGATTCTAATTTCGTGCACTAAGTTTTTGGCGCCGTTGCCGGGGATTGTTCGAGTTTGGACAACTGACGGTTATTCTTGTTGCTTAGATTAGGAATATTTTATTTTTGTTGGTTTATAGTCTTTTATTTGAGTTTAGTTTCATATTTTAATTTTTGTGTCAATTGCATGCTTTTATTTTCTTTTAATTTTTCGAAATTGCATGTCCTTAGTTCTTTCTCAATTTTTAAAAATTCTAAGTTTGGTGTCTTCTTTGTGTTTTTCCTTTAATTTTCGAAAATTTGGGTTTGATTTTCTAAAAATTTTAAGTTTGGTGTCCCTTGTGCTTTTATTTACCTAAAAATTTTTCAAAAATTTGTTCTTAGTGTTCATCTTGATCTTCAAAGTGTTCTTGGTGTTCATCTTGAGATTCAAAGTTTTCTTGTTTGTCCTCTCTGTTTTGATTTAAAATTTCTAAGTTTAGTGTCATTTTGTTGTTTTTCTCTTTCCTCATTAAAATTCAAAAATCAAAAAAATATCTTTTCCTTATCTTACTCATAATTTTCGAAATTTGGCATTAAAGTAGTCAAAGATTTTCAAAATCATATCTTTTCTTTTTAGTCAAGTCAAAATTCTAATTTCAAAAATTGATCTTTTCAAATCTTTTTCAAAAATCAAATCTTTTTAATTTCTTCAATCATATCTTTTCAATCACATCTTTTTTTTTTAAATTGCAATCATATCTTCTCAATCATATCTTTTTCAAAATAATTTTCAATCATATCTTTTTTATTAAATTGCAATCATATCTTCTCAATCAAATCTTTTTCAAAATAATTTTCAATCATATCTTCTCAATCATATCTTTTTCAAAATAATTTTCAATCATATCTTTTTTTATTAAATTGCAATCATATCTTATCAATAAAATCTTTTTCAAAATAATTTTCAATCATATCTTTTTGATTGCTAATTTCAAAATCCTTTTAATTAATTAATTAATTAATTAATTTAGTTTTCAATTTGCTTTTATTTTCTCTTTTTCAAAATTTTATTTTATTTTATTTTTTATTTATTTTATTTTATTCTATTTTAATTTCGGTCACTTTTAATTAAATAAATAAAAAAATAAAAATATAATTTATTTGCAATTCATATCAATTTCCTTTTCTCCATCGTGGACATAAGTGGAAATGAATAGTCCAGAAGGACTCTGGGGTCATATGCTATCCCCATTACAGTTGCATATGGGAGTAGCATCTGTATACCCCCCCCCATCAAAGCAAGCAGTTTTGAGCTAAATCCTCAGCTCATTATCATGGTGCAGCAAAATTGCCAGTATTCCGGTCTTCCGCAGGAAGAACCTATTAAGTTTCTGGCACAGTTCTTACAAATTGCAGACACAGTATGTGATAAAGAAGTGGATCAGGATGTCTACGATTACTACTATTTCCATTTGCTGTAAAAGATCAAGCTAAGAGGTAGTTAAATAACCAACCCACAGCAAGTATAAAAACATGGAGACAGTTAACAGACAAATTCCTGAATCAATTTTACCCTCCAAAAAGGATGACACAGCTAAGGTTGGACATCCAAGGCTTTAGGCAAGAGGATAATGATTCCCTTTATAATGCCTAGGAGAGGTACAGAGGGATGCTGAGAAAATGCCCCTCTGAAATGTTTTCAGAGTGGGTACAGTTAGACACCTTCTACTATGGGCTTACAGAAAAAGCTCAGATGTCTCTAGACCACTCAGCTGGTGGATCTATACACATGAGAAAAACAATTAAAGAGGCTCAAGAACTCATAGATACAGTTGCTAGAAATCAACATCTGTACTCAAATAGTGAGTCCTCCATAAAAGAAGAGGCTATGGCAGTAACTACTAATCCAAATCCTCAAGAACAGATTGTTGAACTTAATCAGTAGTTACTCTTTATGACAAAATAATTAGCAGAATTCAAAGAGATGCTCCAAGACACTAAAAATGCTAACAAGAATATGGAAGCACAATTGAATCAGACAAGACAGCAGCTACCTAAACAGATAACAGAAGAATGCCAAGCTGTCTAATTAAGGAACGGGAAGACATTGAATAAATCAGCTCAAGGTAGCAGAAAGCCAAGAAAGGAACAACTGACAGAGGACGACCAAACCACTGCCCAAAATCCCTCTGAGAACAGCAAGAGCCCAGAAAGGAATAATTCTGGCGTTCAAACGCCAGAAAAGGGTGAAAGACTGGCGTTAAACGCCCAGTGGATGCCCAATCCTGGCGTTCAAACGCCAATGAAGGATCAGACACTTGCAAGTGCTGATAGTAACCCCTCTAAGAAGGCTTCTCCAACCATCTCTGTAGGGAATAAACCTGCAGCAGCTAAGGTTGAAGAATATAAAGCCAAGATGCCTTATCCTCAGAAACTCCGCCAAGCGGAACAGGATAAATAATTTGCCCGCTTTGCAGACTATCTCAGGACTCTTGAAATAAAGATCCCATTTGCAGAGGCACTTGAGTAAATACCCTCTTATGCTAAGTTCATGAAAGAGATCTTAAGTCATAAGAAGGATTGGAGAGAAACTGAAAAAGTGTTTCTCACTGAAGAATGCAGTGCAGTCATTCTGAAAAGCTTACCAGAGAAGCTTCAAGATTCAGGGAGCTTTATGTTACCATGCACAATAGAGGGTGCTTGTACTAAGACAGCTCTATGTGACCTTGGAGCAAGTATTAATCTAACACCTGCATCCACCATCAGAAAGCTTGGCTTGACTGAAGAGGTCAAACCAACCCGGATATGTCTTCAACTTGCTAATGGCTCTATTAAATACCCATCAGGCATAATTGAGGACATGATTGTCAAGGTTGGGCCATTTGCCTTTTCCACTGAATTTGTAGTGCTGGAAATAGAGGAGCACAAGAGTGCAACTCTGATTCTAGGAAGACCTTTCCTAGCAACTGGACGAACTCTCATTGATGTCCAAAAAGGGGAAGTGACCCTGAGAGTCAATGAGGATGAGTTCAAGTTAAATGTTGTCAAAGCTATGCAGCATCCAGATACGTCAAATGACTGCATGAGCGTTAATATTATTGACATCCTGGTGGAAGAGGTCAATATGACTGAAAGTCTTGAATCAGAGCTAGAGGACATCTTTAAAGATGTTCAGCCTGATCTGGAGGAATCAGAGGAAATAAAAGAACCTCTATAAAAATTTCTGGAAATCTTCATGAATGACTTTTTAGTATTTGGAGACTCATTCAGCTCCTGTCTTGACCATTTAGCACTTGTTCTGAAAAGATGCCAAGAGACCAACCTAGTTTTAAACTGGGAAAAATGTCACTTCATGGTGACTGAAGGAATTGTCCTTGGGCATAAAATTTCAAACAAGGGAATAGAGGTGGATCAAGCTAAAGTGGAAGTAATTGAAAAATTACCACCACCTGCCAATGTAAAGGCAATCAGAAGCTTTCTGGGACATGCATGATTCTACAGGAGGTTTATAAAGGATTTTTCAAAAATTGCAAAACCTCTGAGCAATCTGCTAGCTACTGACATGCCATTTGTATTTGACACAGAGTGTCTACAAGCGTTTGAAACCCTAAAAGCTAAGCTGGTCACAGCACCAGTCATCTTTGCACCAGACTGGACATTACCATTCGAACTAATGTGTGATGCCAGTGACCATGCCATTGGTGCAGTATTGGGACAGAGGCATAACAAGCTTCTGCACATCATTTACTATGCTAGCCGTGTTTTAAAAGATGCATAGAAGAATTACACAACCACAGAAAAAGAGTTACTTGCAGTGGTTTATGCCATTGACAAGTTTAGATCCTATTTAGTAGGTTCAAAATTGATTATGTATACTGACCATGCTGCTCTTAAATACCTACTCACAAAGCAGGATTCAAAATCTATGCTCATAAGATGGGTGTTGCTTCTGCAAGAGTTTGATATAGAAATAAGAGACAGAAAAGGGACAGAGAACCAGGTAGCTTATCACCTGTCCCGGATAGAACCAGTAGCAGGGGCGTCCCTCCCTCCTACTGAGATCTCTGAAACCTTTCCGAATGAGCAACTCTTTGCGATTCAGGAAGCACCATGGTTTGCAGACAGGAAAGGGAAGAAACATGAAAGGCTTCTCTCAATACAAAGTCAAAGAAAACCCCCACATTCAAACTCTAAGTTTGGTGTTGGGAGGTCACAACCAAACTCTAAGTTTGGTGTTAAGAGGCCATCATCATGCTCTGAGTATCTGTGAGGCTCCATGAGAGCCCACTGTCAAGCTACTGACATTAAAGAAGCGCTTGTTGGGAGGCAACCTAATTTTACTTATCTATGTTAATTTCTATTTTCCATTGTTATTTTATGTTTTCTGTAGGTTGATGATCATGTGAAGTCACAAAAACAATTAAAAAAGCAAAAACAAACTGAAAAACAGAATGAAAAATAGCACACCCTAAAGGAGAAGCCTATTGGCATCTAAACGCCAGTAAAGGCAGCAGAATGGGCGTTAAACGCCCAGTTTGGCACCATTTTGGGCGTTTAACGCCATAAATGGGCACCAGACTGGCGTTTAACGCCAGAAAAGGGCAAGAAGCTGGTGTTAAATGCCAGAAATGGGTAGCAACCTGGCGTTTAACGCCCGGATTGGCAGCAAATGGCGTTTTGCAAGCCTAATTGGTGCAGGGATGGGAAATCCTTAACAACTCAGGATCTGTGGACCCCACAGGATCCCCACTAACCTCAACTCACTCTCTCACTTCTTCATACCTTTTCATAATACTCTTCCCCAAATAACCTCCACTAATCACCTCCATTACTCCTCCAAAACCATCATACAAACCACCTACACCCACCCACTCAAATTCAAACCATCACTCCTTCCTTTTCCACATCATAACCACCTAACTCCCCCTTGGCCGAATAATTCACACACCTCCATCTCATCCATCTCTTCTTCTTCTCCTCCTTTCTTTATTCTTTTGCTCGAGGACGAGCAAACCTTTTAAGTTTGGTGTGGAAAAGCTCAGCTTTTTTTGTTTTTCCATAACCATTTATGGCACCTAAGGCCGGAGAAACCTCTAGAAAGAGGAATGGAAAGGCAATTGCTTCCACCTTCGAGTCATGAGAGATGAAGAGATTCATCTCAAAGGTCCATCAAGACCACTTCTATGAAGTTGTGGCCAAGACTCCTCATTGAAGAGGACAAGCCCATCACTAAAAAAAGGATGGAGCAAATAAGAGAGCCCACTCATGGACCTCAACAAGAGCATGAGGAAAATTATCATCATGAAAACCTTAAGATGCCTCAAAGGATGCATTTTCCTCCACAAAACTATTGGGAGCAAATTAACACCTCCCTAGGAGAATTAAGTTCCAATAGGGGACAACTAAGGGTGGACCTCCTTCATGAAATTAGAGAAGATCAAAGAGTCATGAGAGAGGAGCAACAAAGGCAAGGAAGAGACATTGAGGAGCTCAAGCACTCCATAAGATCTTCAAGAGGAAGAACTAGTCGCCATCACTAAGGTGGACCCGTTCTTTAATCTCCTTGTTCTTTATCTTCTATTTTTTCGAATTTTTATGCTTTATGTTTATCTATGTTTGTGTCTTTATTACATGATCACTAGTGTCTTAGTGTCTATGCCTTAAAGCTATGAAAATGAATCCATCACCTCTCTTAAATGAAAAATGTTTTCAATTGAAAAAGAAAAAGAAGTGCATGAATTTTGAATTTTAAAACAGATTAATTATTTTAAATGAAAAATGTTTTCAATTGAAAATGAATCCATCACCTCTCTTAAATGGTTTTGTTTTTCTGAATGAATGCTTGAACAGTGCATATTTTTGAATTTGTTGATTCATGAATGTTAAAATTGTTGGCTCTTGAAAGAATGATGGGAAAAGGAGAAATGTTATCTGATGATCTGAAAAATCATAAAATTGATTCTTGAAGCAAGAAAAAGCAGTGAATAGAAAGCTTGCAGCAAAAAAAAATACGAAAAAAAAAAGAGAAATGAGGGAGAAAAAGAAAGAAAAAGAAAAGCACGCAGAAAAAGCCAATACCCCTTTAAACCAAAAGGCAAGGGTAATAAAAAGGATCCAAGGCTTTGAGCATCAGTGGATAGGAGGGCCCACAGGAATAAAATCCTGGCCTAAGCGGCTGAACCAAGCTGTCCCTAACCATGTGCTTGTGGCGTGAAGGTATCAAGTGAAAACTTGAGACTGAGCGGTTAAAGTCGTGGTCCAAAAGCAAAAAGAGTGTGCTTAAGAGCTCTGGACACCTCTAATTGGGGACTCTAGCAAAGCTGAGTCACAATCTGAAAAGGTTCACCCAGTTATGTGTTTGTGGCATTTATGTATCCGGTGGTAACACTGGAAAACAAAATGCTTAGGGTCACGACCAAGACTCCTAAAGTAGCTGTATTCAAGAATCAACATACGTAACTAGGAGAATCAATAACACTATCTGGATTCTGAGTTCCTATAAAAGCCAATCATTCTGAACTTCAAAGGATAAAGTGAGATGCCAAAACTATTCAGAGGCAAAAAGCTAAAAGCCCCGCTCATCTAATTAATACTGATCTTCATAGATGTTTTTGGAATTCATTGTATATTCTCTTCTTTTTATCCTATTTGATTTTTAGTTGCTTGGGAACAAGCAACAATTTAAGTTTGGTATTGTGATGAGCGGATAATTTATACACTTTTTGGCATTGTTTTTAGTATGTTTTTAGTATATTCTAATTAGTTTTTATTATATTTTTATTAGTTTTTATTTAAAATTCAATTTTCTGGACTTTACTATGAGTTTGTGTATTTTTCTATGATTTCAGGTATTTTCTGGCTGAAATTGAAGGACCTGAGCAAAAATCTGATTCAGAGGCTGAAAAAGGACTGCAGATGCTGTTGGATTCTGACCTCTCTGCGCTCAAAGTGGATTTTCTAGAGCTACAGAAGCCCAATTGGCGCGATCTCAACTGCGTTAAAAACTATACATCCTGGTTTCCAGCAATATACAATAGTCCATACTTTGTCCGAGATTTGATGGCCCAGACAGGTGTTCCAAGTCAGCTCAAGAATTCTGGCATTTAACACCGGAACTGGCATAAAAACTGGAGTTAAACGCCCAAACTGGCACAAAAGCTGGTGTTTAACTCCAAGAAAAGTCTCTACACATGAAAGCTTCAATGCTCAGCCCAAGCACACACCAAGTGGGCCCCGGAAGTGAATTTTTACGTTAAACACCCTAGCTTACTCATTTTCTGTAACCCTAGGTCACCAGTTTATTATAAAAACTACTTTTAGTGATTCATCTTGTATCTCATGACATTCTACACGTTTCATATTGTATCTTCTACAGCATGAGTCTCTAAACCCCATTGTTGGGGGTGAGGAGCTCTGCTGTTCTTCATGAATTAATGCAATTACTACTGTTTTCCATTCTATCACGCTTGCTTCTATTCTAAGATATTCATTCGCACTTCAACCTGATGAATGTGATGATCCGTGACACTCATCATCATTCTCATCTATGAACGCGTGCCTGACAACCACCTCCGTTCTACCTTAGATTGAATGCATATCTCTTAGCCTCATGATTCAGATCAGAGTCTTCGTGGTATAAGCTAGAATTATTGGCGGCCATTCCTGAGATCTGGAACGTCTAAACCTTGTCTGTGGTATTCTGAGTAGGATCTGGGAAGGGATGACTCTGACGAGCTTCAAACTCGCGAGTATTGGGCGTAGTGACAGACACAAAAGGATCAATGGATCCTATTCCAACATGATCGAGAACCGACAGATGATTAGCCGTGCAGTGACAGTGCATTTGGAACATTTTCACTGAGAGGGCGGGAAGTAGCCATTGACAACGGTGATGCCCAACATAAAGCTTGCCATGGAAGGAGCCTTGCGTGCATGAAGAAGAAGATAGTAGAAAAGCAGAGATTCAGAAGACAAAGCATCTCCAAAGCCTCAACCTGTTCTTCATTACTGCATAACACGTATTTATTTCATGTTCTTTTACTTTTTACAATTAAATCTGAGAATTATTGATATCCTGACTAAGAGTTACAAGATAACCATAGCTTGCTTCAAGCCGACAATCTCCGTGGGATCGACCCTTACTCACGTAAGGTATTACTTGGACGACCCAGTGCACTTGCTGGTTAGTTGTGTGGAGTTGCAAAAGTGTGATTGTAATTTTGTGCACCAGTGATTAATTTAGTCAAGCTAATATTGGTGAGTGATAATTGATGCAGCAGAAAGTAAATGACAAGAAAAATTAAAGTGCAGAAAGTAAATTGGACAGAAACTTGAAGAGCAAGAAAGTAAAATAGCTGAAACTTAAATTGCAAGAAATGTAAATTGCGTGAAATGTAAAGGGGAGTGGGTGCTGGAAATTAAAGAAAGCAATAGATCAAAGCTTAGAACTCTTGTAGAAAGCTTAAATTGCAGGAAAGTAAATTGAGAGTAATGTAAACAGAGAAGCAAAATTGCAGTGAATCAGGATTTTAGAGTAATTTCATAGGAATTTATAATTGTGCAGGAAATGTAAATGAGATTTGCAGTAATGTAAAATGCCAAACAAGTGCAGAAGAAAATGAGATTTAAAAATAACAGAGAAGATTAAAACTAAATCCTTAGATCAATTGAGAGGAAGAGTGAAAGATCATTTTTAGAATTTGAATAAATGGAGCTCTTCAATCCCAATTCAAGATCCAAGGAAGAAGAGCATAAGTTGCAGAAGAAGAAAATTTACAACAGCCAATAAAAAATTGAATTACGCAGCAAGAGAATAAGAGAGAATCCAAGGTAAGATTGAAACAAAATTTCTTCAATTCTCCACCCAAGATTCAAAACAAAAAGTAAGAAATGCAAAAGCAAGAACAAGGAGGAGAAACACAGCTCTCAATCCCAATTCCCCCTAGTGCTCTCTAGTAGAGCTAGCCTCATTACAAAGATGAAAATGATGCCTTATATAGTCTTTACAAAGTGAAAATAAAAAATGAAATTGAAATTAAAAACAAATTACAATTTAAATAAAATTTCTATTCTAACTTGTTCTTGTGCCTTTGATTGATGATTTGAAAAGAGATGGGTTCAGTTGGCCTTGGTTCAATTGGTGAAGAATTGAATCCAATTTGATTTTTAATTGAATTTTGGACTATGGGTGCTACTCCCAGGGAACGGCTCAGTTGATTAAGTGAATTGAGCTCTCCCTCTTGCACTTGGTGTGCCAAGTTGTGCGCGTGACAAGCTCCTTGGCGTGCCAACCCCGATAAAGCCCAGTTACTTTACTTAACCGAGCGCCCTTGTGCCTTTGAGATGAACTCCACCTTCGAATCCTGGTGAGCACCTTTTGTGGCCAATTTCCTTGCTAAAGTTGTAGCGCTTCCTCCTTGCTCCCTTATGTACACATTTCGAGCCTTGCTGAGTGAAATTTTGTGTGAAGTAGCGCCTTTCTTTGTGCTTTCATTTTGGTGAGGCCCGAAAAAGTTAAATGTTTTAACTGAGCACTCTTCCTTGCCTTGCTTTCCTCTTGTGCGCTCAGTTGGTTTAATGAACTGAGCTCTGCTTTTATTCCATTCGTTTCCAAATAATGCCAATGCATGATGGTTTTAATTAATTAAATGCATGCATGTTTCACTTTAATTAATAAAGCCAATGCATTAACGTTTTTGCAACATGCATTCTGCCATTGGCTTTATTTAATAATGCATGCAATTCCTTCAATTAATTTAGCGTTCATTTCATTGGCATTATTAAGTGAATGTTTCATTCATGCATGCTTTTATTAATGCATTACCATAAAGCTTTGATTTGCCAATTGCATTAGAAATGCATGGCTTTAATTAATAAGGCTAATGCTTTAACGTTGCTTTCATTCAATTTAAATGCATGCATGCTTTATTAATTTCATGCATGCATAAGGAATTAATGCATGCCATGGCTTCATGGTCATGGGCCACGCTTTTAAAAGCGTGGCCTAAAGTTCCAAAGTGTGCTCAATCTTCAAAGCGTGCCCAAAATTCCTCTTTTCTTCTTTTTAGCTTATTTTGTGCTCTTTTGCCTCTTTTTCTTCTTATTTCCTACAAAATTTATAAAATCAAAAGATCAAAGAAATATAACATTTAAGCACCAAAGAATGCAATATTTAATCACTAATCACAAATTTCTTGTATGAAAAAGTATAGAAAAATATGACATGATGACATGTCATCAATTATGCTCTTTTATGGTCCTTTTTATGCAAGAATAAGGGTAGATGATGCAAGTCATCACAACACTAAACTTAAGCTTTGCTTGTCCCAAGCAAATTAGTGTGAGTAGCCTTTTTATGATTTGAGACTTTGACTTTGAATGGATGCAAACATGACTAAGAGTAGGATTAAGTGCTTAACATATGCATGAATAATTTTGTTTCAATGCCACAAAGACTCCTAAATCCTTGAGGGTTCCTTCAAGTGTAAGCTTCAGGAGTCCTTTTTATTGATTGTTACCTTGAAGTAGCAAGAGTTATTTCATGTTCTTTTTGGTTGTTTTTTCTTTTTTATTTACTGACCACGACTCTAAGTGTTTTGTCTCAAGACAACCCTTTAGTTAGGCTTTCAATTTGCACTCCCAAACCAGTTGGCTTTAGGGTACTAACTATTTAAACAACCCTAAGAATTTACTTGTCCAGGTCTCTTCTTGACACATCTTCACCATAAGCATCTACTAGGTTCTCTAACTCTTTTGAGCTTTTTACTATTTCTTTCTATCCTAGTAGTTGATGCTCAGAGCCTTGGGTCTTTATTGCTTACTACTTCTTGGTTCTATAGATGTTCAAGGAACACCCCTTAACCTTTACTTGTCATACCTTCTAAGACTAGTTGACTCTCATGACTTACTTTCCTTTTTGATTCATTCAAGGTTCTACACTTAGTTCCTTGTTTCTTAGTGTGTGAATGATCTTTCTCTTGGTCTTAGTCTCTTTTACTCTTGTTCTTATAACAACTCACAACAATTCTCATGGAGACAAACTATGCTTTTATTGATATTGCAAAAACTTGAAATAACACTGTATTTTCTTTCTTGAAATTAAAAAAAAAAACTCACTTCAGGATGTAAAAAAAAACTAAGCATTGAAGATAAACTATCCTAACGTTGCAATTATTCAAGAACAGAATTTAAAACATAGAGAAAACTAAGCAGGATGCAGAAATTAGAGAGTGTCAACCATGGGACTTAACAACCTTGAGCAGCTTCAACTTCAGTTCACTGGCCATTTGCCTTTGTCTTTCTTCTTGGAAGGGGAGGAGTCATTGGTCCACGAAATTGTGATCTCTAACAATAGCGCCAAAAACTTGGTACACACGATCTTAATCTCAACTCTTTTTCACAACTCCGCACAACTAACCAGCAAGTGCAGTGGGTCGTCCAAGTAATAAACCTTACTTGAGTAAGTATCGATCCCACGGAGATTGTTAGCTTGAAGCAAGCTATGGTCATCCTTGTAAATCTCAGTCAGGCAGATTCAAATGATTATGAGGTTTTGATAATAAAAATATAAATAAAATATGAAATAAGATAAAGATACTTATGTAAGTCATTGGTGGGATCTTCATATAAGTGTTTGGAGATGCTTTGTTGCTTCAGAACCTCTGCTTTCCTATTACCTTCTTCCAACCATGCGTTACCTCCTTCCATGGCAAGCTGTATGATCCTCTCGGATGAAAACAAATCCATATGCGCTGTCACCGCACGACTAATCATCTGTTGGTTCTCGCTAGCGTCGGAATAGGACCATTGTCCTCTTGCAGACTGTCACTTGTGCCCCACATTTGCAGGTTTGAAGCTCGTCACAGTCATCCCTTCCCAGATCCTACTCAGAATACCACAGACAAGGTTTAGACTTTTCGGATCTCTAGAATGCTGTCAATGGTTCTAGTCTATACCACGAAGACTCTGATCTCACGGAATGAAATGCTCTGTTGTCAGGAGAGGCAATCATGCGTCGTGAACCATAAGGCCAAGAGATACACACTCAAGCTATTGCAGATAGAATGGAAGTGGTTGTCAGGCGCGCGTTCATAAGTGAGAATGATGATGAGTGTCACGGGTCATCACATTCATCAAGTTGAAGTGCGAGTGAATATCTTAGAGAAAAAGTAGGCGTGAGTTGAATAGAAAAACAATAGTACTTGTATTAATTCATGAAGAACAGCAGAGCTCCACACCTTAATCTATGGGGTGTAGAAACTCCACCGTAGAAAATACATGAGTAAAAGGTCTAGGCATGGCCGTGAGGCCAGCCTCCAAACGTGAACATAAAAGTGTTCCAAAAGATCAAATATGTAAAATAAATCTCTAAAAGTAGTTTTTATACTAAACTAATAACTAGGGTTTACAGAAAATGACTAACTAAGTGCAGATAGTGCAGAAATCCACTTTCGGGGCCCACTTGGTGTGTGCTTGGGCTGAGCATTGAAGCTTTTTCGAGCATAGGCTGTTCCTGGAGTTAAACGCCAGCTTTGGTGCCAGTTTGGGCGTTTAACTCCAACTCTGGTGCCAGTTTGAACGTTTTACGCCAAGATGTTTTAGGCTGACTTTGAATGCCAGTTTGGCCATCAAATCGCGGATAAAGTATGGACTATTATATATTGCTGGAAAGCCCAGGATGTCTACTTTCCAACGCAATTGAGAGTGCGCCAATTGGGCTTCTGTAGCTCCAGAAAATCCACTTCGAGTTCAAGAGGGTCAGAATCCAACTACATCTGCAGTCATTTTTCAGCCTCTGAATTAGATTTTTGCTCAGGTCCGTCAATTTCAGCCAGAAAATACCTGAAATCACAGAAAAACATACAAACTCATAGTAAAGTCCAGAAATGTGATTGACGTTAGGGATTTTTGCCAGTAAAGAATGTCATAAAAGCAGTTGCGTTGTAGATATAGTCTCTAAACTGACAGAAATCTCTTCGTACAAACATTTTGGTTGTCACAAGTAACAAATCCCTTTGAAATTGATAACCGAGTATTCAAACCTCGGGTCATCTTCTCAAGGAATTGCAGGGAGGTGTTCTTATTATTGGTTGAGTTTGTAAATTGGGGGGTTTTAATGTATAAGATAAAATGCAAAAATAGTAAATGGCAAGAAAGTAATATTGTATTAAATTAAATAAATAATAAAACTCTTGGCAAGGTATAAGAACTGGAAGTCCTATTCTTGTCAATTGCGATGAGAATTGGGTTTAATCCCACTTTGTTAACCTCTAACTATGAAGGTAAATCAAGTGGATTAATTAGCTTAATCCTCAGGTCCTAGTCAATTCCTATGAAAAGACTAGAGTTATTGGAGCAACTCCCAATTTCAACCACTGCTTTATTTGACAGCTTAAGCGTTACCAATAAATCAACCAAAGCCAAAAGGGAAGTATCTAAATTAAATTAAAAGTAAAACAATCTTAAATCTGAAATACCTCAATAATATCAATTAAGAAAATCATAACATGAATGTAGCATAAGCCAAATAGGCAACATAACTAATATAAGCATTAAAGTATCTGAACGTAAGAGATAAATATAAAATAAAAGAACGTTGAACCTGGGATTGAGAGTCACTCCTAAAACTAAGAGAAATCCTAAATCCTAATCCTTAGAGAGAGGAGAGAACCTCTCTCTCTAAAAACTACATCTACTCCTAAAATTTTGAATTATGAGAGCCTCCTCATGAATGGATGCAGTCCCCTACTTTATAGCCTCTAATCTGTGTTTTCTGGGCCGCAAATTGGGTCAGACACGGTCCAGAATTCGCTGGTTTCGAATTTGGCCACGCTGGATTTCCGTCATTGCGACGCGGCCGCATGGATCACGCAGTCGGGTCGCCTTGCATCAAGGGAACTATAGCATATTATATATCAAATTGAAGCCCCGGTCGTTAGCTTTCAAACGCAACTAGAACCGCGTCGTTTGTACCTCTGTAGCTAAAGTTATATTCATTTGAGTGCAGAGAGGTCAGGCTGGACAGCTTAGCAATTTCTCCAACTTCTTGCATTCCTTCCACTTTTGCATGCTTTCTTCCCATCCTCCACGCCATTCCTGCCTTATAATATCTGAAAACACTTAACACACATATCAAGGCATCTAATGGTAATAAGAGAGGATTAATATTAGCAATTATAAGTCCAAAGAAGCATGTTTTCAATCAAAGCACATAATTAGGAAGGGCAAATTTAAAACCATGAAATAGTATGAATAAGTGGGTAAAGAGTAGATAAAAACCACTCAATTGAGCACAAGATAAACCATAAAATAGTGGTTTATCAACCTCCCCACACTTAAACACTAGCATGTCCTCATGCTAAGCTTAAGAGAAACTATAAAGATGAAGAGGAATGATAGAGAGTATGCAATGCAACCTATGAATGTAACTACATGCTAAGATGTTTCTACCTACTTGGTTAAAAGTAAACAAATCTTTTAAGAACAAATATGAACTGGATTTCACTAATTCAAATCATAAAAATGAAGTACAAATAGACTTGCAAGAAGAAAATAGCTCATGAAAGCAGGGAACAAGGAATTGAGCATTGAACCCTTACTGGTAGTGTATACACTCTAATCCCTCAAGTGTTTAAGGTTCGATTCTCTCAATTCTCTACTAACCTTGCTTTCTAAGGCTTGCTCTTCATCTAACAATCAAAAAAAAATTTAATGCACAGATACACATATCAAGAGGTCTTTTAAGGGTTGTAATGGGGTTAGGGTCAAGGTAGGATTGTATTTGGCCAAGTGGACTAAAATCTGAATCCTTAATTAACTTAAACTTTTCACCTAACTTAAACAATCCATGTAATCATAATACAAAATCTAACTATCCATTAACCATGTTTTCCACATATTCATGCATTCTAATTTCAAGTACAGTACATATGCATTGCTTTCACCATTTACTTTGGGGCATTTTGTCCCCTTTTACTTATTTGCTCTTTTTCTCTTCTTTTTCTCTTTTTCTTCTTTTTTTTTTATATATATTTTTATTTTCTTTTATTTCTCTCAATGCATATGATTAATTTATTGGATGCATGAATTGTGTTCTAAACATTTCTTTCACATTTTCATAAAGATATATAATACCCAATTCTTAAACCAATTAGTTCCAAACCCAATTTTCCCACACTTAAATCATAAGCACTCACACTAGTCTAAGCTAACCAAGGATTCAAATTAAGGACATTATTGTTTTTCGCTTAAAGTGAATGGTGTGCTAAATAAAAAGAACAAAGGGGTAAAATAGGCTCAAAATTGGTTTGCAAGGGATAATGAAAGGTAAGGCCATATGGATATGTAAGCTCAGTGAAACAAAGGCCTCAATCATGTAAGTGTATGCATACATCAAACCATGCAAGTATAGAATCAAGCAAGACAAAGATCACAATTTTAGAGAGAAAAAATACACACTAAAACAAAATTTTGGTTGATAAAATGCAACCAATTCAAATAGGCTCAACATCTCACAGGTTTTGTGTGTTCGAGCTTTAAACCATGTTCCAATATAATATTTCTTCAAACAAGTGTAACAAAAAATTTTATTCAAATTAGTGAAATACTTTAAAAGGTTTCTTGAAAAAGAAAATATTACTTCAACCAAGTGGTAAAATATGCACAAAAATCAAACAAATATGCAATCAATCATGCAAATGCAACAATAAACAAGAAAAATAAAATATTGGTGTTTGAGACAAGAAAGTACTAACCCATGGAGATCGGTATCGACCTCCCCACACTTAAAAATTGCACCGTCCTCGGTGCATACTAAGATGTGCCGGTGGACGGGTTGTTTCAACTGTTGCTTTTCTCTAAGGATTGTGCAGATGGACTTGTCTGTCTCCCCATGTAAACGTCTTCCGGTTCTCTTCCGGGTGGCCATCCTGAAAGAAAAGGGAAGAAGAGTAACCCAGAAATAAAGATAGGAAAATAAATAAAACATGGGTTGGTTGATGCCAAATAATGAGGGTCTCAATTACATGGTAGCTACAACATGCAAGTGAGAGAACAATAGAAGCACATGGCATACCAGTGGTGCAAAATTTGCAACAATGGCGAAAAAGGTGGGTAATGAAAGACAATGTAAATTCATGTCAATGCCACAGGAATATCAGTAATACAAAAATTAACATTGATTTAGATAATATTACCCAATCAGAATAAAACAAGTCATGAAGCACCAAGAAAATACTAGAAAAGATGTAACAGTTGAATAAGAATATTTGAACACCAATAATAAATTTAGAAAAAATAAAAATATGCAATGAATGAGAGTATGCAATTAAATAAAATAAAATGAAAGTGAAAAAGAATGAGAAGTAGAAAAAGAAAGTGAGAAAGGAGAGAGAAGGAAGAAATTAGGATCAGAAGAGGAAAGATAGGAAAATTGGCACTAATCTGGATAGGTTGTGCGACGCTGGCGACGCGGTCGCATGGTGCGCAATAAGGTCAGGTGACGCGAACACGTGGGGCACGCGATCGCGTGACTTGATTTGTGCTAGTGGCGCGAGTGCAGCCTCGCGGTCGCACAACTCTTTGTTCGAAACTCTTTTTGCCAAAATTCTGGGTGACGCGATCGCGTGGTCGACGCGATCGCGTGAGTGGCCATCATGGGGATATGACGCGGACGCGTGGGGCACGCGTTCGTATGGTGAGGCTTGGGATTCCAGCACGAGTCCAGCCCAACTCCAGCTCAACTTTCGGCCATGCACCCGGTTGACGTCGATTTTCAGGTCACGCGGCCGCGTGGGTGACGCGGTCGCGTGGGAGGCCATTATTCCCAGGTGACGCGGACGCGTCAGTGATGCGGTCGCGTGGGGTGATTTGTGCCATTGGCACGCCTCCAGCGCTGCTCCTGCGTAACTCTCTGTTCATATTAATATTGTCTCCCATCTCCTTGCGACGCGGACGCGTCGCTGATGCGATCGCATCGCGTAGCGAATCTTTTTTTTTTATGCAATATGCAGATGCAAATGCAGTGCTTAAAGTGAATGCTATGCATGATTCCAGGTTCAAAAAAATAAAATAAATCTCAAAAACAAACAAAACTAAATAAAATTAAAATTACAAAATGAACGATCATACCATGGTGGGTTGTCTCCCACCTAGCACTTTTAGTTATAGTCCTTAAGTTGGACATTTGATGAGCTTCCTGCTATAGTGGCTTGTGCTTGTACTAATCCAGGAATTCCCACCAATGTTTGTACTTCCAATAGCCTCCGGGGTCCCAAACTAAGCATGTAAAGCCCTTAAGAAGCTTCAAACAGATTCTTAGGCTCCCGGGGGTGACAAATGCCAGAACAGATTCCAGGATCCCAAACTTTACTTTTACACCCGTTTTTGTCTCGATCTGCATTTTCCAGCCAGGTGATAAGTAATTTGAATTCTCACTGCAGCTACCAAACAGCTTCCTAGACCCATTCAATTGAGCTCTACACCAACCTTTGCGTTTAAACTTAAAGCTTCCAACCATAATGAACCTTGCAGGATAATTCTTACCACTGACCATCTTCCTCTTACTCTTAATGTTACAAAGAGCTCTAAGTTGACCATCCGTCTCCAGTAGCCCATATTCAAGTGGGATTAGAAAGCTATGGGATATGAATTTTACCCACTTGAATGTTGTGAAGGATGATGGCAACTTAGGGGGAGGTATTTTTAATGAAATTGCAAGTTCCACTCCCTTGTGCTCTTTTCTGATAACTACCACCTCTTTGCAAGCTTCTTCAATTTCAACCTCTTCCTCTTGGTAGCTCTCTTTCAATTCAATCTCCTCTTCATTGCTTTCCAAGGACATGGGAGGTTGTGCTTCTTCTTCTTGAATCTCCATCTCTTGATCAACCTCTTCCAAGTCTTCAACTCTGATATGCTTTGGAGGTTGTACACCCTCCTCAACATCAATTTCAACCGCCTTGGAAGGAGGCTCTATGACTGGACTTTCCTATGGAGGTTCTGCATCTCCTAAGTCTTCAACCACTTCTTCTTCTTCAATAATTTCGGCTTCCTCTACTTGTTCCAGTACAAAGTCATGCTCCGTACTATTCACTGGAGTTTCTAGTATCTCCTTCATGCTACGTTCTTCATTAGATTGTCCACATGAAACCATGGGGGTTCCTTGAGTGTCCGAGCGTCGGGAAGCTAATTGACTCATTATTACTTGCGCCCATTGATGAATGGTTGCCTGACATCGATCCACTGTTTTCTTGAGATGATCCTTTGCCTCTTGATGCACTCGGCTTTCATAAATAGGATCATAGTGCTCTTGGATTGATGGATATGGAGATGGTGAATATTGAAGTGGTGGTTCTTGTGAGTAATTGGGTTGGAATTAGGGTGGTTCTATATATAGTTCATATGGCTCATAAGGTGGTTGGTGTGGTGGTTGAGGGCTAGGGTCATATGGAGGTGAATGGTGGAAAGAGGCTTGTGAGTATGGTGGTCCAAAGTCATGTTGAGGAAAGGGTCCATAGGCATATGGTGGTGGTTGTTGATAGTCCACTGGAGGTGGTTGTTGCCATGAGGGTTGATCAAATCCTTGTGGCTCCTCCCATCTTTGATTGTTCCAACCTTGATGCCTGATCTCATTGTAATTTCTTCTTCCTGCAACATTATTGTAACCAGACTCATAGCCAAAGGAGTGAGAGTTCATAGTAGCAATTAAAAATGAAAATAAAAATAAATTTAAATTAAAAGGTTATTTGAATTTTGAATTTGAAAATTAAATTTTGAAATTTTGAAATTTGAAATTTTGAAATTTAAAATTTGAAATTTGAAAATTTTTAAATTTAAATTTTGAAAATTTTTAAATTTGAATTTTGAAATTTGATTTTTGGAATAAGATAAGATAAGATAAAAATTTTAAAAATAAAAATCTAAAATTTTTTTTTCAAAAAAAATTAATTAAAAATATTTTAAAACAATAAAATGACACTAAATTTCAAATTTTTATATCAAAACGAAGAAAACAACTAAGAACAGCTTGAAGGTCAAGATGAACGTGAAGAACAACTCAAAGATCAAGATGAACACTAAGAACAATTTTTTGAAAAATTTTGTAATAACTAAATAAAAATCAATAACCTCTTAATTTATGAAAAAGCAAAAATAAAAACAAAAATAAAAACAAATAAACAAGTAAAAGAAAATATTTACAATAACCAATAATAAGGCACACGTTTGCAATTCTCCGGCAACGGTGCCATTTTGACGTTAGGGATTTTTGCCAGTAAAGAATGTCATAAAAATAGCCGCGTTGTAGATATAGTCTCTAAACCGACAGAAATCCCTTCGTACAAATGTTTTGGTTGTCACAAGTAACAAACCCCTTTGAAATTGATAACCGAGTATTCAAACCTCGGGTCATCTTCTCAAGGAATTGCAGGGAGGTGTTCTTATTATTGGTTATGAGTTTGTAAATTGGGGGGTTTTAATGTATAAGATAAAAAGCAAGAATAGTAAATGGCAAGAAAGTAATATTGTATTAAATTAAATAAATAATAAAACTCTTGGCAAGGTATAAGAACTGGAAGTCCTATTCTTGTCAATTGCGATGAGAATTGAGTTTAATCCCACTTTGTTAACCTCTAACTATGAAGATAAATCAAGTGGATTAATTAGCTTAATCCTCAGGTCCTAGTCAATTCCTATGGAAAGACTAGAGTTATTGGAGCAACTCCCAATTTCAACCACTGCTTTATTTGACAGCTTAAGCATTACCAATAAGTCAACCAAAGCCAAAAGGGAAGTATCTAAATTAAATTAAAAGTAAAACAATCTTAAATCTAAAATACCTCAATAATATCAATTAAGAAAATCATAACATGAATGTAGCATAAGCCAAATAGGCAACATAACTAATATAAGCATTAAAGTATCTCAACATAAGAGATAAATATAAAGTAAAAGAACGTTGAACCTGGGATTGAGAGTCACTCCTAAAACTAAGATAAATCCTAAATCCTAATCCTAAGAGAGAGGAGAGAACCTCTCTCTCTAAAAACTACATCAACTCCTAAAATTTTGAATTATGAGAGCCTCCTCATGAATGGATACATTCCCCTACTTTATAGCCTCTAATATGTGTTTTCTGGGCCGCAAACTAGGTCCGAAACAGTCCAGAATTCGCTGGTTTCGAATTTTGCCACGCTGGATTTCAGTCATTGCGACACGGCCGCATGGATCACGCGGTCGCGACGCCTAGCGTCAGGAGAACTATAGCATATTATATATCAAATCGAAGCCCCGGGCGTTAGCTTTCCAACGCAACTGGAACCCCGTCGTTTTTACCTCTGTAGCTAAAGTTATAGCCATTTGAGTGCAGAGAGGTCAGGCTGGACAGCTTAGCAATTTCTCCAACTTCTTGCATTCCTTCCACTTTTGCATGCTTTCTTCCCATCCTCCAAGCTATTCCTGCCTTATAATATCTGAAAACACTTAACACACATATCAAGGCATCTAATGGTAATGAGAGAGGATTAATATTAGCAATTATAAGTCCAAAGAAGCATGTTTTCAATCAAAGCACATAATTAGGAAGGTAAATGTAAAACCATGCAAATAGTATGAATAAGTGGGTAAAGAGTAGATAAAAACCACTCAATTGAGCACAAGATAAACCATAAAATAGTAGTTTATCAGTGATTTTTGAATAAAAACTAATAAAAATATAATAAAAAGTAACTAAAACATACTAAAAACTATGTAAAAATAATGCCAAAAAGGGTATAAATTATCCGCTCATCACAACACCAAATTTAAATTGTTGCTTGTTCCCAAGCAACTAAAAACAAAATAGGATAAAAAGAAGAGAATATACAATGAATTCCAAACTTATCAATGAAGATTAACTTCAATTAGATGAGCGGGACTTGTAGCCTTTTTGCTTCTAAACAGTTTTGGCATCTCACTTTATCCTTTGAAGTTTAGAATGATTGGCATCCATAGGAACTCAGAATTCAAATAGTGTTATTGATTCTCTTAGTTCAGTTTGTTGATTCTTGAACACAGCTAATTTATGAGTCTTGGCCGTGACCCTAAGCATTTTGTTTTCCAGTATTACCACCGGATACATAAATGCCACAGACACATAACTGGGTGAACCTTTTCAGATTGTGGCTTAGCTTTGCTAGAGTCCCCAGTTAGAGGTGCCCAGAGCTCTTAAGCACACTCTTTTTTCTTTGGACCACGACTTTAACCGCTCTGTCTCAAGCTTTTCACTTGACACCTTCATGCCACAAGCACATGGTTAGGGACAGCTTGGTTTAGCCGCTTAGGGCCCTCCTATCCATTAATGCTCAAAGCCTTTGATCCTTTTTACCCTTGCCTTTTGGTTTAAAGGGCTATTGGCTTTTTCTGCTTGCTTTTTCTTTTTCTTCCCTTCTTTTTTCCGCATATTTTTTTCTTTTTTTCTCTTTTTTTTCGCAAGCTTTTCACTGTTTTTTCTTGCTTCAAGAATCAATTTTATGATTTTTTAGATTATCAATAACATTTCTCTTTTTCATTATTCTTTCAAGAGCCAATAATTTTAACATTCATAAACAACAAATTCAAAAATATGCACTATTCAAGCATTCATTCAGAAAACAAAAGGTATTGCCACCATATCAAAATAATTAAACTAATTTCAAGATAAAATTTGAAACCATGCATTTCTTGTTCTTTTGCAATTAAAAACATTTTTTATTTAAGAAAGGTGATGGATTCATAGGACATTCATAGCTTTAAGACATAGATACTAAATACTAATGATCATGTAATAAAGACACAAACATAGACAAAACACAAAACAAAAAACAGAAAAAATAAGAACAAGGAAATTAAAGAACGGGTCCACCTTAGTGATGGCGGCTAGTTCTTCCTCTTGAAGATCTTTATGGAGTGCTTGAGCTCCTCTATGTCTCTTCCTTGCCTTTGTTGCTCCTCCCTCATGGCTCTTTGGTCTTCTCTAATTTCATGGAGGAGGATGGAATGCTCTTGGTGCTCCATCCTTAGTTGTCCCATGTTGAAACTCAATTCTCCTAAGGAGGTGTTGATTTGCTCCCAATAGTTTTATAGAGGAAAATGCATCCCTTGAGGCATCTTAGGGATTTCATGATGAGGAATTTCCTCATGCTCTTATTGAGGTCCATGAGTGGGCTCTCTTGTTTGCTCCATCCTTATCCTCTTCAATGAGGATGTCTTCCTCTATGACAATTCCAGCTGAATTGCATAGGTGACAAATGAGATGAGGGAAAGCTAACCTTGCCAAAGTAAAGGGCTTATCCGCCACTTTATAGAGTTCTAGGGATATGATCTCATGAACTTCTACTTCCTCTCCATTCATGATACTATGGATCATGATAGCCCGGTCTATTGTAACTTCAGACCGGTTTCTAGTAGGAATGATAGAGTGTTGGATGAACTCTAGCCATCCTCTAGCCACGGGTTTGAGGTCAAGCCTTCTTAGTTGAACCGGCTTGCCTCTTGAATCTCTCTTCTATTGATCGCTTTCACACAAATGTCCCTAAGGATTTGGTCCAACCTTTGATCAAAGTTGACCCTTCTAGTGAAATGGTGAGGATCTCCTTGCATCACAGGCAAGTTGAGTGCCAACCTCACATTTTCTGGACTGAAATCCAAGTAATTCCCCCGAACCATTGTGAGCTAATTCTTTGGGTTCGGGTTCACACTTTGATCATGGTTCTTAGTGATCCATGCATTAGCATAGAACTCTTGAACCATTAAGATCCCGACTTGTTGAATGGGGTTGGTGAGAGTTTCCCAACCTCTTCTTCGAACTTCATGTCGGATCTTCGGATATTCACTCTTTTTGAGCTTAAAGGGGACCTCGGGGATCACCTTTTTCTTGGCCACAATTTCATAGAAGTGGTCTTGATGGACCTTTGAGATGAATCTCTCCATCTCCCATGACTCGGACGTGGAAGCAATTGCCTTCCCTTTTCCTCTTTCTAGAGGTTTCTTCGGCCTTTGGTTCCATTAGTGGTTATGGAAAACAAAAAGCTTTAGATTTTCCCACACCAAACATAGAATGGTTGCTCGTCCTCGAACAAAAGAAGAAAGAAAGGAGTAGAAGAAGAAGAAATGGAGGAGATGGAGGGTAGTGAAGGGTTCGGCCAAGGGGGGTAGTAGTGTGTATGTTGTGTGAAATTGAAGGTAGTGAGGAGGGGTATTTATAGGGTAAGAGAGAGGAGGGTTCGGTCATGAAGGGGAGGGTTTGGAAGGGAAATGTTTTGAATTTGAATGGTGATGTAGGTGGGGTTTAATGATGGATGGATGTGAGTGGTGAAGAGAGTATGTAGAAGAGGGTAAGATTTAATAGGTGAATGGTGTTTGGGGAAGAGGTATTGAGGTGATTGCAAGGGTGTATGGGGAAGAGTGTTATGGAAAGGTGTGAAGAGGAGAGAAGAAGAGGTGGGGTAGGTGGGGATCCTGTGGAATCCACAGATCCTGAGGTGTCAAGGAATTTGACTCCCTACACCATTTTGGCATTCAAACGCCCACTCTGTGCCAATTCTGGCGTTTAACACCAGCTCTGCTACCTTTCCTGGCGTTAACCGCCAGCCCTGCTACCTTTCCTGGCGTTAAACGCCACTCTGCTGCCCATTTCTGGCGTTAAACACCAGCCAGATGCCCATTTCTGGCGTTTAATGCCAGCCAGTGGCAGACTGCCCTTTCTAGCGTTAAACGCCCAGAGTGCTATCCATTCTGGTGTTTAACGCCCAGAATGCTGCCAGGCTGGGCGTTAAACGCCCATTCTACTATCCTTACTGGCGTTTAAACACCAGTAAGTATGTCCTCAAGGGTGTGCTATTTTTAATGCTGTTTTTCATTCTAATTTTGATTTTTTTGTTGTTTTTGTGACTTCACATGATCATCAACCTAAAGAAAACATAAAATAACAATGGAAAACAAATAAATATAATTAAATAACATTGGGTTGCCTCCCAACAAGCGCTTCTTTAAGGTCAATAGCTTGACAGTGAGCTCTTAGAGAGCTTGTGATGCCAAGGCATCTTAGCCTAGTTTCACTAGTCTTTTTCCTTGTTTTTTATTAGTTTTTATACACTTTCTTGAGTTACAAGTAAGCCATTTGGGTAGAAATTCATATGTGTTTAGATTCAATCAACCATGAATAAATTGATGCATTTTCATGAGGTTCTGTGCTATAATTGGTTATTGATGCACGGAAAACTTGTCTCTCAACAAATTCCCCTTCGGCAAGTATACCGAATTGTCGTCAAGTAATAACTCACAATAGAGTGAGGTCGAATTCCACAGAGATTAACTGATTAAGAAATCAATGGTTAATTGATTATTCTAGTTAGTCGAATCATATTGGAGTGATAAGTAACAAGGAAATGTAAATGGCATAAAAGTAAAGAAAGCAATAAGGTGCAGAAAAGTAAAATGGCAAGAAAAGAAAATGTAAGAACTAAAAATAAAATGAACATTGGGATCAAGAGATATTGCAATCCTTCGGATCAAGTTCATTCTCATCTCTTCCTCAATCAATGCACTCATTGATCTCCTTGGCAATCTTAAGTGATTGGATCCCAATTCCTTGGCAATCCAATCTCTCTAAGCTTGAACAATTTCCCAATTCCTTGATTTAATTGCTCATGGGAAGAGATGAAGTTTGGTCACTGATTATACCACAAACATTCATAGATCAAAGTATTGGTAGGATTAAATGTCACAATATCCATCCAACCCCAAACCTAATCCAATGTGAGAAAGTAATTCTAGCATGATTTCCTCATTCCTCTTCCAAGGTTCAGAGGAAATCCAAGTATGAACAATTTCTCTTCCGAGACAATTACCCAATTGGATGAAGATCGAAAGCTCTCTAGTAAAATCAAGAGAAAAGAAAGAAGAAGAAGAATAAGAACTATAATTGATCTATTGAATCACAATAGAGCTCTCTAACCCAATGAAAAGAGTTAATTGATCATTGCTCTACCAAAATAGAAAAGAAAGCAAGTGCAGAACAATAAAGATAAAGGTTAAAACTGAAAATAAAACTTCAAAGTTCATAAATGGAAATTACAAAGAAAAGAAAGAGAAGGAAAATTGTGTGAGGGGAGGGAGTCCGAAGACCCCTCTTCAATCCCCCATTCCAGAATGTCTTCAATGTAAAAACTAAGGCCTTTATATAGGCTCTCCTAAATTACAAAATGAAATGAAATTAAAAGCAAATTATAATGAAATGAAAATTAACTATTCTAGATGCTTCTTGTGGCCTTGATTGGTTGACAATTATGGGCTTGCTTGCTTGAGCTTTGAAGTGGACTTGAGAGAGAAGTAAATCAAATTGAGGTCCAGGGTGACTTGGCTTTATTGCTTCCGTTAGCCACACTAACGCTACAAGTGTGGCGTAAGTGCTGAAGTTAGTGTGGCTAACGTCACACTTGCTACCCAGTTGGTGTTTTTGGGGCTTAAAAGATGCCTCTGGTTTGTGCTCCAATTTCATGCCCACTATAGAGTATTATATATCGTTGGAAAGCTCAGAATGTCAGCTTTCTAACGCAACTGGAATTACCTCAATTAGACCTCTGTAACTCAAGTTATGCTCTTTTGAAGGTGACAGGGTCGCTGGCATAGTCGCTGGCGTTACTGAAAAAAGTGAGTCACAATAACGTTAGCGATCAGGGGATGAATATTGCCAGGTTCTGAAGTTCAAACTTAATGTCCACCCCATACTATTATATATTGATGGAAATCCCTGGATGTCTACTTTCTAACGCCTTTGGAAGCGCATCATTTGGAGCTCTACAACTCGAGTTACATTTCTTGGAAGGTGAAAAGGTCAGCTGGCCTTACTACAAGTTGATACCATGTTCATCTTTGCACTTTCGGGGCAGGTTTTCTCCCTTAAATTTAGTGTCCACCATGTAGTGCCATATATCCTTGGAAAGCTCTGGAATCCTACTTTCCAATGCCACTGAAATCACCTCATTTGGAGCTTTGTGGCTCAAGTTATTCTTGTTTGAAAAAGGCATGGTCAGGCTGCCAGTTGAGATTTTTGCCCACGTTAATGTCCATGTTAGTGTAACTAACGTGGCACTCACTTTTTTCACTAACGTTGGCGTTTACCTTTCATTCCACGTTAGTTCCCACGTTAATGTAACTAACGTGGAAGCTAACGTGGGTCATCTTTTGCTTCGCTAGCGTTATTGGCACTCACTTTTGCCAATAATGCTGCTCCTTCTTCAAAGTTAATGCCATCAACTTTCTCACTAATGTTGGGGCTTCTCTTTTCTTCCACGTTAGTGGAGCTAACGGGGGTCGCTAACGTGGGTCTTCTTGCCCTTCGCTAATGTTAGTGGCATTAACATTCTCACTAACTTTCCAAGCTTTCCTTCCTTCCACTTTAATGGCCACGTTAGTGGCGCTAACGTAGCCACTAACGTGGCTCTTCTCTGCTTCTTTTGGTCTGAAATCAAACAAACAAAGTGTATCAAAGCAACATACAAGATAAACTTTAGTATACCAAGTGTGCTAATAATGCCCAAAATCAAAACTTCACTTAGTGTGAACTATTTCATCATATTTACCCTGTATATTAGCTAAAATTCACCTATGCTTGAGATTTTATTTCATGTAGAGATTTTTCATGCTTTTGCTCCTTTATCAACAGAAATTGTATGAAAACTGAATTAAAATCTGCTGACAAAGCATAGAAAAATAGGCCATAATGCCCTGGCATCAGTTATATGTCAAGGATGACAATAAGTCCCATGATTTTAGCATAGCTTTGATGCATTTTTTGATTGATGACAGGTGATCAAAAGTGCTGGAGGAAGGTTGAAGAAAGGGGATAACAGAAGGCAGCAAAACCACCCTGGAAAGAGTTGAAAACTAACCTTGGAGGAAGCCAACATTTGCATCCAAGTTTGCCTCAAACTTGGAGGTAAACGTTGGAGTAATTTGTAGCCCTGAAGGAGGCCACGTTTGCGTCCAAGTTTGCCTCAAACTTGGAGGCAAACGTTGGCATATAACATGTCTCAGGGGAGGCCACGTTTGCGTCCAAGTTTGCCTCAAACTTGGAGGCAAACGTTGGCATATATCAAGTCCCAGGGGAGGCCAACGTTTGCGACCAAGTTTGCCTCAAACTTGGAGGCAAACGTTGGCATATAACATGCACCAGGGGAGGCCAACGTTTGCGACCAAGTTTGCCTCAAACTTGGAGGCAAACATTGGCATAGTATATGCATCAGAGGAGGCCACGTTTGTGTCCAAGTTTGCCTCAAACTTGGAGGCAAACGTTGGCATATATAACGTGCACCAGGGGGGCCAACGTTTGCGACCAAGTTTGCCTCAAACTTGGAGGCAAACATTGGCACCAAATGTAATCTTGGAAGGAACACATTTGAGTTCAAGTTTGACACCAAACTTGAACTCAAACGTGAATGACAGATAGAAGACCTCTCTGCATAATTTCAGAAAACCAACGTTTGAGTTGAAGTTTGCCTCAAACTTCAACTCAAACTTAAAGGCTCATAATCCAAATTGCAAAAGGGTTTTTCTCTCAAGTCCAAGAGCAACCAACCAAGGCTATCTTCAATCCAATGCCATCAAGGCCAAGGCCTAAACTCAAGGCTCCAAGACCATTAGAAAAAAGTGTATAAATAGAAGTTAGTTTGATTTAGGAGAGGACGTCAACTTTTACTTTTGAATTTGTACCTCTTAGAGGATTTTTTCTTACTGTAACTTGGATCCATTCTCTTCCTCTTTGGTTTTCTCGTTTTCTTTACTACAATTCTTGCTTGAGTCTTGGGTTATGAGAATTGAGGAAATTCTGTCTCAATCTCACGTTGAGATCTCTCTTTGTTTCTTTCACTGCACCATTGAAGGATTCGAGATTTAATTATGTTTCTTCTACTGTTTGATTTTAAAATTCTCTTGCAATTGATTTCTGAATTGGATCAAGGAAGGTAGTGAGATCTAGACTTGGTTTTCTAGTCTCTTGACCCCTGAGATCTGAAATTTCCTTTTAATTCTTTTGTTGAATGCTTCATCAAGCAAATTTACATTTTCTGTTTGAGATCTACTTCAAGTAAATTCATCTTTTACTTTCCTGATTATTGCAATTTACTTTTCTCCTGTTTAATTTCTGCAATCCTAATTCCCAATTCCTTTTATAATTCAAGCAATTTACATTTCTTGCACTTTAAGCTTCAGTCATTTACATTTCTTGCAATTTAAGTTTCTGCAATTTACATTACTTGCTCTTTAAGATTCAGCACTGTTACTTTCTGTTCTCTTTAATTTATTGCAATTATCCCTCTCCCTTTAAATTTCATGCAATTTAGCTTCTATTGGATACAAATCACTCAAATCAACTCTTGTTCACTTGACTAAATCAACCACTAAACTAAAATTGCTCAATCCTTCAATCCCTGTGGGATCGACCTCACTCACGTGAGTTATTATTACTTGATGCGACCCGGTACACTTGCCGGTGAGTTTTATGTTGGATTGTTTTCCACACATCAAGTTTTTGGCGCCGTTGCCGGGGATTGATTAGATTGACAATGATTAAGTGAAGTGGAGGTCTAGATCAAGCACTTTTTCTTTTCTATTTCTTTACTTTTTGACTAACACACTAACTATTTGAATTTTTTCCTAAGCTAACCAAAATTTCACTCTAGCAATGGATTGAAGTGATACTATTTTTTTGGGTTTTGTGTGATTCTCTTTGTTTTGGTTGTATGTCAGGTACAAGGAGAGTTATACCCACTTCTGTTCTCTTTAATTTACTGCAATTATCTCTCTCCCTTTAAATTTCATGCAATTTAGCTTCTGTTGGATACAAATCACTCAAATCAACTCTTGTTCGCTTGACTAAATCAACCACTAAACTAAAATTGCTCAATCCTTCAATCCCTATGGGATCGACCTCACTCACGTGAGTTATTATTACTTGATGCGACCCGGTACACTTACCGGTGAGTTTTGTGTTGGATCGTTTTCCACACATCAAATTTTTGGCGCCGTTGCCGGGGATTGATTAGATTGACAATGATTAAGTGAAGTGGAGGTCTAGATCAAGTACTTTTTCTTTTCTATTTCTTTAATTTTTGACTAACACACTAACTATTCGAATTTTTGCCTAAGCTAACCAAAATTTCACTCTAGCAATGGATTGAAGTGATACTATTTTTTTGGGTTTTGTGTGATTCTCTTTGTTTTGGTTGTATGTCAGGTACAAGGAGAGTTATACCCACTTTTTGTGAACAAGACGAAAGAACCCTCAGGAGATTAAGAAGAGCATAAAGAGGGAAAGGCATTATTGGAGAAGAGGATTCAGAAGAAGAATTCCAGGACATGGAGGAACACTTAACAAATCCACTAAATCCACCAGAAGGAGTAGCCAACAACAACAACAACCCACCTCAGAGAAGAGTTTTGGCTTTCTATACATTTGCAAATCCTAGACATTGTGGGAGTAGCATCCTTACTCCAAATGTTAATGCAAACAATTTTGAATTGAAGCCACAACTCATCACCTTGGTTCAAAACAACTGCTCATATAGAGGAGGGCTGATAAACCACTATTTCATGGTTTATCTTGTGCTCAATTGAGTGGTTTTTATCTACTCTTTACCCACTTATTCATACTATTTGCATGGTTTTACATTTGCCTTCCTAATTATGTGCTTTGATTGAAAACATGTTTCTTTGGACTTATATTTGCTAATATTAATCCTCTCTTATTACCATTAGATGCCTTGATATGTGTGTTAAGTATTTTCAGAGATTATAGGGCAGGAATGGCTCAGAGGATGGAAAGGAAGCATGCAAAAGTGGAAGGAATACAATAAGTTAGAGAAATTGCTAAGCTGTTCAGCCTGACCTCTTCGCACTCAAACAGCTATAACTTTAGCTACAGAGGTCCAAACGATGCGGTTCCAGTTGTGTTGGAAAGCTAACGTCCGGGGCTTCGATTTGATATATAATATGATATAGTTTCCCTGATGCTAGGCGACGCGACCGCGTGATCCATGCAGCCACGTCGCAGTGACGAAAAACCGGCGTGGCAAAATTCGAAACCAGCGAATTCTGGACTGTTTTTGACCCAGTTTGCGGCCCATAAAAACATATTAGAGACTATAAAGTGGGAGAAATTCATTCATTCATGGGGAGGCTTTCACATTCACAATTTTAGGAGTAGATGTAGTTTTTAGAGGGAGAGGTTCTCTCCTCTCTCTTAGGATTTAGGATTAGGATTCCTCTTAAAGAAATTAGGATGTATTATTATTTCAACTTTATTATTTCAACTTCTTCCCAGGTTCAATGTTCCTTTTATTTCTTTTCTAAATTTTGTTTATGATTCTCTATGTTTAGGTTGATTTTCTATTTAATATATCTTGAGGTATTTCAGACTTATGATTGCTCTCTTTAATTTATTAATGCTCTTTGTTTATCCAAATTATTTTCATTCAAGTAGACTTTTTTTCCTTTTGGCTTTGGTTGAGTCATTGGAGACACTTGAGTTATCAAACTCATTGTTGATTGAAAATTAAATTTCTTCATTTCATTAATTCAAGTTCCAATAACTCTAGCCTTTCCCAAGGAAAGACTAGGACCTGAGGAACCAGAATTAATTCATCCACTTAACTTATCTTCATAGTTAGAGGTTAACAAAGTGGGAGAAGAATCCAATTCTCATTACAATTGATAAGGATAACCAGGATAGGACTTCGAGTTCTTATACCTTGCCAAGAGTTTTATTATTTATTTAATTTAATACAATATTACTTTCTTGTCATTTACTATTCTTGCTTTTTATCTTATACATTAAAAACCCCCCCAATTTACAAACTCATAACCAATAATAAGAACATACCTCCCTGCAATTTCTGGAGAAGACGACCCGAGGTTTGAATACTCGGTTATCAATTTCAAAGGGGTTTGTTACTTGTGACAACCAAAACTTTTGTAAGAAAGGTTGATTGCTTGGTTTAGTAACTATACTTACAACGAGAGTTTCCATAACCTCTAAACCATCAATCTTCAGTTTTTCAAAATGGCTCCGTTGCCGGGAAATTGCAAATGTGTGCCTTATTATTGGTTATTGTAAATATTTGCTTTTTGATTTGTTTTTATTTTTATTTTTATTTTTTTTTACTTTTTCGTAAATTAAGAGGTTATTGATTTTTATTTTAAAATTTTTATTTTATCTTATCTTATTTCAAAAGACAAATTTCAAAATTTAAATTTAAAAATTTTTTTCAAAATTTAAATTCAAAAATTTTCAAAATTCAAAATTCAAATTTCAAATTTTAATTTTCAAATTCAAAATTTAAATAACCTTTTAATTTAAATTTATTTTTATTTTTTTGTTTTAATTTTTTTTATTTGCTACTATGAACTCTCACCCCTTTGGCTATGAGTCTGGTTACAATTATGTTGCAGGAAGAAGAAATTACAATGAGAACAAGCATCAAGGTTGGAACAATCAAAGATAGGAGGAGCCACAAGGATTTGATCAACCCTCATGGCAACAACCACCTCCAATGGACTATCAACAACCACCACCATATGCCTATGAACCCTTTCCTCAACACAACTTTGAAATACCACACTCACAAGCCAACTACCACCATTCACCTTCATATGACCCTAACCCTCAACCACCATACCAACCACCTTACGAGCCATATGAACCATATATAGAACCACCCCAATTCTAATCCAATCACTCCTAACCACCACCACTTTCTTTTGTATCATGTCCAAGTCCGGCAACCCGAGAAGCAGAGGTTCGCCTAAGGGAAACAGTAAATAAATTTAAAAAAACCATTCAACAACTGGAGCAAGTATTAATTCAATGGGCTTCTAGACACTCAAATATACAAGGGTCAACCACAGCCCCATGTGGACAATTTCATGAAGGGCGTAGCATGAAGGAGATACTAGAGGCTCCAGTGGACAAGACAGAGCATGAATTCATACTAGAACAAGTAGAAGAAGCTGTCATCATTCAAGAAGAAGAGTTGGTTGAAGACTTAGGAGATGTAGAACCTCCATGGGAAAGTCCAGTCATAGAGCCTCCTTCCAAGACGGTTGAAATTGATGCTGAGGAGGGTGTACAACCTCCAAGGCATATCACAGTTGAAGACTTGGAAGAGGTCGATCAAGAGATGGAGATTCAAGAAGAGGAAGCATAACCTCCCATGCCCTTGGAAAGCTATGAAGAGAAGATTGAATTGGAAGAAAGCTACCAAGAGGAAGAGGTTGAAATTGAAGAAGCTTGCAAAGAGGTGGTAATTATCAGAGAAGAGCACAAGGGAGTGGAGCTTGCAATTTCATTAAAAATACCTCCCCCTAAGTTGCCATCATCCTTCACAACATTCAAGTGGGTAAAATTCATATCCCTTAGTTTTCTAATTCCACTTGAATATGGGCTACTGGAGACGGATGGTCAACTTAGAGCTCTTTGTAACATTAAGAGTAAGAGGAAGATGGTTATTGGTAAGAATTATCCTGCAAGGTTCATTATGGTTGGAAGCTTTAAGTTTAAACGCAAAGGTTGGTGTATAGCTCAATTGAATGGGTCTAGGAAGCTGTTTGGTAGCTGCAGTGAGAATTCAAATTACTTATCACTCGGCTGGAAAAATACAGATCCCGACAAAAATGGGTGTAAAAGCAAGGTTTGGGATCCTGGAATCTGTTCTGACATCCAACACCCCAGGAGCCTAAGAATCTTTTTGAAGCTGCTGTCATTTGCAAAATGGCTTCCCCACGCGTCCGCGTCACCCACGCGACCGCGTGGCCCTGGATTTCGACGTAACAAGGTGTATGGCCGAAAGTTGAGCTGGAATTGGGCTGGACTCGTGCTGGAAGCCCAAGCCTCCCACGCGAACACGTGCCCCACGCGTCCGCGTCATATTGAAGATAAGGCCATCCACGCGATCGCGTCACCTACGCGATCGCGTCACCCAAATTTTTGGCAAAAGAATTTTGAACAGAGAGTTGCGCGACCGCGAGGCTGCACTCGCGCCAATCGCACAAATAAGGTCACGCGATCGCGTGACCCACGCGTCCGCATCATCTGACCTTATCGCGCACCACGTGACCGCATCACTCACGCGTCCGCATCACAAGCGGCGCACAGAATATCCAGATCAGCCAAATTTCTTATCTTTTCTTCTCTAATCCTTATTTTTCCTATCTTTTCTTATTTCTTTCTTCTTCCTTTCTTATTTTCTCTCACTTCCATTCTATTTTATTTAATTTATTTGCATGCTTTCATTCATTGCATATTTTTATAAAATTATTATTGGTGTTCAATTGTTCTTATTCAACTGTTACATCTTTTCTGGTATTTTCTTGGTGCTTAGTGACTTGTTTCATTCTTATTGAGTAATATTATTTAAATCAATGCCAATCTTTTATATCTATATTACTCTTGCATTGACATGAATTTATATTATCTCTCCTTCCCCATTCTCTTCTCCATTGTTGCAAATTTTCGCACCACTGGTATGCCATGTGCTTCTATTGTTTTCTCACTTGCATGTTGTAGCTACCATGTAATTGAGACCCTCATTCTTTGGAATTAACCAACCCATGTTTTAAATTGTTTCTTATCTTTATTTCTGGGTTACTGTTCTTCTTTTCCTCTTCTTTCAGGCTGGCCACCAAAGACGGCAAAAAGGAGAAACTTCTAAAAGGGAGACAAACAAGTCAATCTGCACAATCCTTAAAGAAAAGCAACAGTTGAAACAACCCGTCCACCTGCACATCTCAGCATGCACCGAGGACGGTGCAATCTTTAAGTGTGGGGAGGTCGATACCGATCTACATGGGTTAGTATTTTCTTCTCAAACACCAATATTTTATTTTCCTTGTTAATTGTTGCATTTGTATGTTTGAATGTATGATTATTTGATTTTCTTGCATATTTTACCACTTGGTTGAAGTAATATTTTCTTTTTCAAGAAACCTTTTAGAGAATTTCACTAATTTGAATAAAATTTAATGTTACACTTGTTTGAAGAAATATTATACTGGAACATGGTTTAGAACTCGAACACACAAAACCTGTGAGATTTTTGAGCCTATTTGAATTGGTTGCATTTTATCAACCAAAATTTTGTTTTAGTGTGTATTTTTCTCTCAAAAATTGTGATCTTTGTCTTGCTTAATTCTATATTTCCATGGTTTGATGTATGCATGCACTTATATGATTGAGGCCTTTGTTTCACTGAGCTTACATACCCATATGGCCTTACCTTTCATTATTCTTTGCAAACCAATTTGAGCCTATTTTACCCCTTTTTATTCTTTATTTTAGCTCATCACTAACTCTAAGCGGAAAACAATAATGTCCTTAATTTGAATCCTTGGTTAGCTTAGACTAGTGAGAGTGCTCATGAATTAAGTGTGGAGAAAAGTGGGTTTGAAAATGTTTGGTTTAAGAATTGGGTGTTATATATCTTTATGAAAATGTGAAAGAAATAGGACATGTTCATGCATTCAATAAATTAATCATATGCATTGAGAAAAACAAAATATATATATATATATATATATATATATATATATATATATATAAAGAGAA
>NC_029789.2:90541648-90556584 GCF_000816755.2 Arachis ipaensis
TGTGCATTAAATTTTTGTTGATTGTTAGATGAAGAGCAAGCCTTAGAAAGCAAGGTTAGTAGAGAATTGAGAGAATCGAACCTAAAAACATTTGAGTGATTAGAGTGTATACACTACCAGTGAGGGTTCGATGCTCAATCCCTTGTTCCCTGCTTTCATGAGCTATTTTCTTCTTGCAAGTCTATTTGTACTTCATTGTCATGATTTGAATTAGTGAAATCCAATTCAGATTTCCTCTTGAAAGATTTATTTACTCTTAACCAAGTAGGTAGAATCATTTTGCATGTAGTTGCATTCATATAGATAGGTTGCATTTCATACATTCTACTACTCCTCTTCATCTTTATAGCTTCTCTTGAGCTTAGCATGAGGACATGCTATTGTTTAAGTGTGGGGAGGTTGATAAACCACTATTTCATGGTTTATCTTGTGCTCAATTGAGTGGTTTTTATCTACTCTTTACCCACTTATTCATACTATTTGCATGGTTTTACATTTGCCTTCCTAATTATGTGCTTTGATTGAAAACATGTTTCTTTGGACTTATATTTGCTAATATTAATCCTCTCTTATTACCATTAGATGCCTTGATATGTGTGTTAAGTGTTTTCAGAGATTATAGGGCAGGAATGGCTCAGAGGATGGAAAGGAAGCATGCAAAAGTGGAAGGAATACAATAAGTTGGAGAAATTGCTATGTCCAGCCTGACCTCTTCGCACTCAAACGGCTATAACTTTAGCTACAGAGGTCCAAACGACGCAGTTCCAGTTGTGTTGGAAAGCTAACATTCGGGGCTTCGATTTGATATATAATATGATATAGTTTCTCTGACGCTAGGTGACGCGACTGAGTGATCCATGCGGCCGCGTCGCAGTGACGAAAAACTAGCGTGGCAAAATTCGAAACCAGCGAATTCTGGACTGTTTTTGACCCAGTTTGCGGCCCAGAAAACATAGATTAGAGGCTATAAGTGGGGGGAATGCATCCATTCATGGGGAGGCTTTCACATTCACAATTTTAGGAGTAGATGTAGTTTTTAGAGGGAGAGGTTCTCTCGTCTCTCTTAGGATTTAGGATTAGGATTCCTCTTAAAGGAATTAGGATGTATTATTATTTCAACTTTATTATTTCAACTTCTTCCGAGGTTCAATGTTCTTTTTATTTATTTTCTAAATTTTGTTTATGACTCTCTATATTTAGATTGATTTTCTATTTAATATATCTTGAGGTATTTCAGACTTATGATTGCTCTCTTTAATTTATTAATGCTCTTTGTTTATCCAAATTATTTTCATTCAAGTAGACTTTTTTCCCTTTTGGCTTTGGTTGAGTCATTGGAGACACTTGAGTTATCAAACTCATTGTTGATTGAAAATTAAATTTCTTCATTTCATTAATTCAAGTTCCAATAACTCTAGCATTTCCCAAGGAAAGACTAGGACATGAGGAACCAGAATTAATTCATCCACTTAACTTATCTTCATAGTTAGAGGTTAACAAAGTGGGAGAAGAATCCAATTCTCATTACAATTGATAAGGATAACCAGGATAGGACTTCCAGTTCTTATACCTTGCCAAGAGTTTTATTATTTATTTAATTTAATACAATATTACTTTCTTGCCATTTACTATTCTTGCTTTTTATCTTATGCATTAAAAACCCCCCAATTTACAAACTCATAACCAATAATAAGAACATACCTCCCTGCAATTCCTTGAGAAGACGACCCGAGGTTTGAATACTCGGTTATCAATTTCAAAGGGGTTTGTTACTTGTGACAACCAAAACGTTTGTATGAAAGAACTTTTGAAGGTCTAGAAACTATACTTGCAACGAGGATTTATCCACAAATTTCTAGACCACGCAAAAGTTCCTCTCATCAAGGGCCACTTGAAGATCCAAACCAACACTTATCCACTTTCCTGAGGATTTGTGATACTGTTAAGACCAATGGTGTGCATCCTGACATCTACAAGCTGCTGTTATTTCATTTTCTCTCAGAGATAAGGCCACTCAATGGTTAGAGTCATTCCTAAGAGACAGCATCAACAACTGGGATGACCTAGTGAGCAAGTTCCTTGCCAAATTCTATCTGCCTCAGAGGGTTATTAGATTGAAGACTGAAGTACAAACATTCACACAATTGGATGCTGAACCTTTGTATAAGGCATGGGAACGATACAAAGCTCTAATCAGGAAATGCCCTCCTGAAAATGTTCAATGAATGGGACAGATTACAGAATTTTTATGAAGGCTTGACATTGAAATCTCAAGAGGCTTTGGATCATTCAGCAAGAGGCTCTGTGCAACTCATGAAAACTGCAGAGGAGGCCCAAAATCTCATTGACATGGTAGCTAACAACCAGTATTTCTTTGCTCACCAAAGGCAACGAACCATCACAAAGGAAAGGAGTGATGGAGTTGGAAGAAGTGGACTCAATCTTAGCTCAAAACAAAATGATGCAGCAGCAAATTCAACAACATTCAGGAATTTGTCTGATAACTGTTTCCATGTTCTTATGCTTGCTGTAGGTTGGTTATTTAACCACCTCTTAGCTTGATCTTTTACAGCAAACGGAAACAGTAACAGCTTGTATACATCCTGATCTACCTCCTTGTCACGCACTGTGTCAGCAATTTGCAAGAACTGCGCAAGAAACTCATTATGTTCTTCCTGTGGAAGACTGGAATACTGGCAATTTTGCTGCACCATGACAATGAGTTGAGGATTTAGCTCAAAACTGCTTGCTTTGATGGTAGGTATACAGATACTACTCCCGTGTGCAGCAGTAATGGGGTTGGCATATGACCCCAGAGTCCTTTTGGACTGTTCATTTCCACTTAAGTCCATGATGGATAAAGGGAGATGATGTGAATTGCAAAATATAAAAAAAATTTATTATTTTTTTTTAAATATTTCTTTTTGAGTACCGAAAATTAAAAGGAAAATAAAATAAAATAAAATAAAAAATTAACTATAATTTTGAAAATTAGAAAATAGATAAAAAGGAAATTGAAAATTAAAAGTAGTAATTAATTAAAAAGATTTGAAAAAGGTATGATTTTAAAATTTCAGATTGGAAAAGATAATATAAGATTTTGAAAAAGATATGATTTTAAAAATTTTGAACAAATCAACCTAATGAATTCGAAAATTATGAGCAATTAAAGGAAAGGATAATTTTTTTTTATTTTTGAATTTTATGAGGAAAGAGAAGAACATACAAAAGACACAAGACTTAAAATTTTTAGATCTAATGCTCCTTGTTTTTCGAAAATTTTGGAGGGAAAACACCAAGGAATACCAAACTTAAAAATTTTAGGATCAAAATACAAAGAAGACTCAAGAACACCTTGAAAACTCACAAGAACAACAAGAATAAAATTCAAAGACTTAAGAACATAAAAAGAACACCAAACTTAAAACTTTTAGAAAACTAAAAATAAATTTTCGAAAATTAAAGAAAAATAACAAGAGAACACCAAACTTAAAAGTTTGACACAAGATTTAATCAAAGAAAAATTATTTTTGAAAAATTTTTAAAAGGGAGATACCCAATTACCAAGAACATAAGCACAACACTCTAGCCAACTGAGCTATAAATTTAACGTGTTTTAAAAAAGGTATTTAATGTGTATAAATTCTTTTACATACTGATAATTTGAAAATGCACAAGAAAAACAAGAAAAGACACAGAACAGGAAAAACTAAAGATCAAACAAGAAAAATAGCAAGAACAACTTGAAGATAAAGAAAGAACAATGAACACAAATTCGAAAATTTAAAGGAAAATAAAAACATGCAATTGATACCAAACTTAAAATATGAATCTAAACTCAAACAGAAGACTCAAAGAAAAATAAAAAATTAATAAAAAATAGTATTTTTGAAAGGAAAATAGCAGATGCAATTCTAGTGACTCTAAACCAACAAAAAATAAATTATTTCTAATCTAAGCAACAAAATAAACCGTCAGTTGTCCAAACTCGAACAATCCCCGGCAACGGCGCCAAAAACATGGTGCACAAAATTGTGATTCACAACTACACACAACTAACCAGCAAGTGCACTGGGTCGTCCAAGTAATACCTTACGTGAGTAAGGGTCGATCCCACGGAGATCGTCGGCTTGAAGCAAGCTATGGCTATTTTGTAAATCTTAGTCAGGAGATTAATGATAAGAGTGATTGTATTCATGAAAAATAAATAACATGAAATAAAGGGGACTTGTTATGCAGTAATGGAGAACAGGTTGAGGTTTTGGAGATGCTCTGTCTTCTGAATCTCTGCTTTCCTACTGTCTTCTTCACGCACGCAAGGCTCCTTCCATGGCAAGCTGTATGTTGGTGGATTACTGTTGTCAATGGCTACCATCCGTCCTCTCAGTGAAAATGGTCCAAATGCGCTGTCACCGCACGGCTAATCATCTGTTGGTTCTCACTCATGTTGGAATAGGATCCATTGATCATTTTCCGTCTATCACTACGCCCAGCACTCCCCAGTTTGAAGCTCGTCACAGTCATCCCTTCCCAGATCCTACTCGGAATACCACAGACATGGTTTAGACTTTCTGGATCTCAAGAATGGCTGCCAATAATTCTAGCCTATACCACGAAGACTCTGATCTGAATCAGGAGGCTAAGAGATATGCACTCAGTCTAAGGTAGAACGGAGGTGGTTGTCAGGCACGCGTTCATAGTTTGAGAATGGTGATGAGTGTCACGGATCATCACATTCATCAAGTTGAAGTACGAGTGAATATCTTAGAAGAGAAACAAGCGTGATTGAATGGAAAACAATAGTAATTGCATTAATTCATCAAAACACAGCAGAGCTCCTCACCCCCAACCATGGGGTTTAGAGACTCATGCCGTCAGAAATATAATGTAAAGTGTAAAAATGTTATGAGGTACATAGTAAGTCTCTAAAAGTTGTTTTTGTACTAAACTAGTAGCTAGGGTTACAGAAAATAAGTAACTAAGTGCAGATAGTGCATTAATCCACTTCCGGGGCCCACTTGGTGTGTGCTTGGGCTGAGCATTGAGCTTTACATGTGTAGAGGCTTCTCTTGGAGTTAAACGCCAGGTTGTAGCCTGTTTCTGGCGTTTAACGCTAGAATAGGGTAAAGACTTGGTGTTAAACGCCAATTTGCGTCGTCAAAACTTGGGCAAAGTATGGACTATTATATATTGCTGGAAAGCCCTGGATGTCTACTTTCTAACTCAATTGAGAGCGCGCCAATTGGTCTTCCATAGATCCAGAAAATCTATTTCGAGTGCAGGGAGGTCAGAATCCTACAACATCTGCATTCCTTTTTCAGCCTCTGAATTAGATTTTTGCTCAGGTCCCTCAATTTCAGCCAGAAAATACCTGAAATCATAGAAAAATACACAAACTCATAGTAAAGTCCAGAAATGTAAATTTTGAATAAAAATTAATAAAAATATACTAAAAAATAATTAAAACATGCTGAAAACTACTTAAAAATAATGCCAAAAAGCATATAAATTATCCGCTCATCACTCTTGTTGAGGTCCATGAGTGGGCTCTCTTGTTTGCTCCATCATTTTCTTAGTGATGGGCTTTTGAGCTTGAAGGGGACCTCGGGGATCACCTTTTTCTTGGCCACAACTTCATAGAAGTGGTCTTGATGCACTTTTGAAATGAATCTCTCCATCTCCCATGACTCGGAGGTGGAAGCAATTACCTTCCCTTTCTTCTTTCTAGAGGTTTCTCCGGTCTTAAGTGCCATTAATGGTTATGGAAAAACAAAAAGCAGAGCTTTTTCCACACCAAACTTAAAAGTTTTGCTCGTCCTCGAGTAAAAGAAGAAAGAAGGGATTAGAAGAAAAAGAGATGGAGGAGATGGAGTTGTGTGAATGGTTCGGCCAAGGGGGGTTTTAGGTGGTTATGATGTGTGAAAAGGAAGGAGTGATGAGGGGCTTCTTGGAATAGGGGTTAGGTTTGGGAGGGAGATGGTTTAAATTTGAATGGTGAGGTAGGTGGGGTTTAATGATGGATGGATGTGACTAGTGAAGAGGTTGTGGGGAAGAGGGTAAGATTTGATAGGTGAGTAGTGTTTTAGGGAAGAGGTATTGATGGTATTGGTCAAGGGTGTTTGGGGAAGAGTGTTATGGAAAGGTGTGAAGAGGAGAGAAGAAGCGGTGGGGTAGGTGGAGATCCTGTGGGGTCCACAAATCCTGAGGTGTCAAGGAATTTGAGTCCCTGCACCATTCTGGCATTCAAACGCACATTCTGTGCCAAATCTGGCATTTAACGCCAGCTCTGCTACCTTTCCTGGCATTAAACACCAGCCCTGCTACCTTTCCTGGCGTTAAACGCCACTATGCTGCCCATTTCTGGCGTTAAACGCCAGCCAGTGCCAGACAGCCCTTTCTAGCATTAAACGCCCGGAGTGCTGCCCATTTTGGCGTTTAACGCCCAGAATGCTGCCAGGCTGGGCGTTAAATACCCACTCTGCTATCCTTACTGGCGTTTAAACGCCAGTAAGTCTGTCCTCCAAGGTGTGCTGTTTTTAATGCTGTTTTTCATTCTGTTTTTGATTTTTTTTTTGTTGTTTTTGTGACTTCACATGATCATCAACCTAAAGAAAACATAAAATAACAATGGAAAAAAAATAAATATAATTAAATAACATTGGGTTGCCTCCCAACAAGCGCTTCTTTAATGTCAATAGCTTGATAGTGAGCTCTTAGAGAGCTTCACAGTGACTCAGAGCTTGATGATGGCCTCCCAATACCAAACTTAGAAGTTGAGTGTGGGGGCTCTGTTTGACTTTGTATTGAGAGAAGCTTTTGATGCTTCCTCTCTATGGTTACAGAAGAAGATCCTTGAGCCTTAAACACAAGATAGTCGTCATTCAATTGAAGGACTAACTCTCCTCTGTCCACATCAATCACATCTCTTGCTGTGGCTAGGAAGGATTTTCCAAGGATGATGAATTCATCCTCTTCCTTCCCAGTATCTAGGATTATGAAATCAGCAGGGATGTATAGGCCTTCAACCTTCACCAAGACATCCTCTACAATTCCATAAGCCTATTTCCTTGAATTGTCTGCCATCTCTAGTGAGATTCTTGCAGCTTGCACCTCAAAGATCCCTAGTTTCTCCATTACAGAGAGGGGCATGAGGTTTATACTTGATCCCAGGTCACACAGAGCCTTCTCAAAGGTCATGGTGCCTATGGTACAAGGTATTAAGAACTTTCCAGGATCCTGTTTCTTCTGAAGTAATTTCAATTGAACCAGATCATTTAGTTCATTGATGAGCAATGGGGGTTCATCCTCCCAAGTCTCATTACCAAATAACTTGGCATTCAGCTTTATGATTGCTCCTAGATATTGAGCAACTTGCTCTTCAGCAATATCTTCATCATCTTCAGAGGAAGAATACTCATCAGAGCTCATGAATGGCAACAGTAAGTTCAATGGAATCTCTATGGTCTCTATATGAGCCTCAGATTTCTTTGGTTCCTCATTAGGGAACTCCTTAGAGGCCAGTGGACTCCATTGAGGTCTTCCTCACTGGAAATCACTGCCTTTCCCTCCTCTACAGGTTCGGCCATGTTGGACGTGTGGATGGCTTTACACTCTCTCTTTGGATTCTCTTCTGTATTGCTTGGGAGAGTACTAGGAGGGAGTTCAGTAACTCTGTTACTCAGCTGACCCATTTGTGCCTCCAAATTTCTAATGGAGGACCTTGCTTCAGTCATGAAACTGAGAGTGGTCTTAGATAGATCAGAGACTACAGTTGCTAAGTCAGAGTGACTCTGCTTAGAATTCTCTGTCTGTTGCTGAAAAGATGATGGAAAAGGTTTGTTATTGCCAAACCGTGCTCTCCCACCATTATTATTATTGAAGCCTTGATTAGGCTTCTGTTGATCCTTCCAGGAGAGATTAGGATGATTCCTCCATGAAGGATTGTAGGTGTTTCCATATGATTCTCCCATGTAATTCACCTCTTCCATTCCAGGATTCTCAGGATCATTAAGCTTCTTCTTCATAGGAAGCTTCTTTAGTACTGCAGGAAGCAGCTTGTATTCCAGTCAGACTCTGAGAAATCATATTGACTTACTGAGTCAATATTTTGTTCTGAGCCAATATGGCATTTAGAGTATCAATATCCAAAACTCCTTTCTTCTGAGTTGTCCCATTATTCACAGGATTCCTTTCAGAAGTGTACATGAACTGGTTATTTGCAACCATTTCAATGAGTTCTTGGGCTTCTGCAGGCGTTTTCTTCAGATAAAAAGATCCTCCAGCAGAGTGGTCCAATGACATCTTGGACAATTCAGACAGACCATCATCGAATATACATATGATGCTCCATTATGAAAACATGTCAGAAGGACACCTTTTGATCAATTGCTTGTATCTTACCCAAGCTTCATAGAGGGATTCACCTTCCTTCTGTCTGAAGGTTTGGACTTCCACTCTAAGCTTGCTCAACTTTTGAGGTGGAAAGAATTTGGCCAAGAAGGCATTGACCAACTTTTCCCAAGAGTTCAGGCTTTCTTTAGGTTGTGAGTCCAACCATGTCCTAGCTCTGTCTCTAATAGCAAAGGGGAAAAGTATAAGTCTATAGACCTCAGGATTAACCCCATTGGACTTAACAATGTCACAGATTTGCAAGAATTCAGCTAAAAACTGATGAGGATCTTCTAGTGGAAGTCCATGAAACTTGCAGTTCTACTGCATTAGAGAAACTAATTGAGGCTTAAGCTCAAAGTTGTTTGCTCCAATTGCAGGAATTGAGATGCTCTTTCCACAGAAGTCAGAAGAGGGTGCAATAAAGTCACCAAGCATCTTCCTTGCATCTCCACCATTGTTATTGGGTTCGGCCATCTCTTCTTCTTTTTCGAAAAATTCTGTCGGGTCCTCTCCAGAGTGTTGTGCTTTAGCTTCTCTTAGCTTCCTCTTTAGAGTCCTTTCAGGTTCCAGATCAGCTTCAACAAGAATGTTCTTATCCTTGCTCCTGCTCATATGAAAAAGAAGAGAACAAAAAATAATAGGAATCCTCTATGTCACAGTATAGAGATTTCTTTGTGTGAGTAGAAGAATAGAAGAGTAGAATGAAGAAGAGAGAAGATGAAGAATTCGAACACAGAGAGGGAGAAAGGGTTCGAATTATAAGAAGAAGAGAAGTGTTAGTAAATAAAAGGATTTTAAAAGAGATGAGAGAGAGAGAGAATTCGAATTTTAAATTAAAATAAAAGGAAAATATTTTTGTTTTTATTTTAATTATTAGTTATAATTCAAAATTTAAGAGAGAAAATAAATTAAAATTAGAAAAAGAATTTTGAAAAAGTGGTTAGTGATTTTCGAAAATTGGAGAGAGAAAAGTAGTTAGGTGGTATTGAAAAAGATATGATTGAAATAGAAAACTTTTAAAATCAAACAAAAAGTCAAGTAGTTAATTGAAAAGATTTGAAAATCAAATTTGAAAAGATAAGAAGTTAGAAAAAGATTTTGAAATTAAGTTTTGAAAAAGATATGATTGAAATTTATTTTGAATAAGATTGAAAGGAAATTTAAAAAGATTTGATTTTGAAAATTAAAGTTGATTACTTGATTATCAAGAAACTAAAAGATATGATTTTAGAATTTAAAGATGGAACCTTTCTTAATAGGCAATTAACAACTTGAGAATTTTGAATCAAAATATTAAATGTTAGTAATAAATTCGAAAATATGAAACAAAAATAAGAAAAAGATTTTGAAAATCAATTTTTAAAATTTTTGAAAAATAGGAAAGAAAAATGAAAAAGGTTTGATTTTTTAAAAAGATTTGAAAAGATAAAATTTTTTTAAATTGAAATTTTGATTTGGCTAATAAGAAACAACTAAATTTTGAAAAGTTTTGACTAAATCAATCTAAAATTTCAAAAATTATGAGCAAAATAAGGAAAAGATATTTTTTTTATTTTTGAAATTAATAAGGAAAGAGAAAAACACATAAATGAAACAAAACATAAAAATTCAAGATCGAAACAAAAAATGCATGCAAGAACACTTTGAATGTCAAGATGAACACCAAGAACACTTTGAAGGTCATGATGAACATCAAGAACATGTTTTTGAAAATTTTAAAGAAAAGAAAAACATGCAAGACACCAAACTTAGAAATTTTCAGTGGTTAGACACTAATAATTCTAAAATGCATATGAAAAACAAGAAAAGACACAAAACAAGAAAATTTAAAGATCAAACAAAGACAATTATCAAGAACAACTTGAAGATCATGAAGAACACATGCATGAATTTTCAAAAATTTTTAGAGAATTAAAAAGATGCAATTGACACCAAACTTAAAACTTGACACAAGACTCAAACAAGAAACACAAAATTTTTAGTTTTTTATGATTTTATTAAATTTTTTTTATTTTTCAAAAATTATTTGGAAAAAGAAAAGAAAATAAATAAATTCAAAATTTTTAATAGGAATTCCAGGAATCATGCAATGTTAGTCTAAAACTTCGGTCTAAAAATTTAGACATGGCTAAATAGCCAGCCAAGCTTTATGTGAAAGCTTCGGTCCAAAAGATTAGACATGGCCAATGGCCAGCCAAGCTTCAGCATATAAATCAGACATACAACAGTCAATTAGATGGGAATCCAAAGGCTCTTGCAATTATAAGTGAAAGCCTCAGTCCAAAAAAAATTTAGACATGGCTTAAGAGCCAGCCAGGCTTCACATATCATCTGAAACTCTAGAATTCATTCTTAAAAATTCTGAAGAACAAATATATATATATATATATATATATATATATATATATATATATTGAATTTTTTTCGAAAATGAAAATAAAAATAAAATAAAATTACCTAATCTGAGCAACAAGATGAACCGTCAGTTGTCCAAACTCGAACAATCCCCGACAACGGCGCCAAAAACTTGGTGCACGAAANATGTGATCTCTAACAATGGCGCCAAAAACTTGGTACGCACGATCTTAATCTCAACTCTTTTTCACAACTCCGCACAACTAACCAGCAAGTGCACTGGGTCGTCCAAGTAATAAACCTTACGTGAGTAAAGGTCGATCCCACAGAGATTGTCAGCTTGAAGCAAGCTATGGTCATACTTGTAAATCTCAGTCAGGCGGATTCAATTGGTTATGAGGTTTTGACAATTAAAATATAAATAAAATATGAAATAAGATAAAGATACTTATGTAAGTCATTGGTGGAAATTTCAGATAAGCGTCTGGAGATACTTTGTTGCTTTAGAACCTCTGCTTTCCTATTGCCTTCTTCCAACCATGCGTTACCTCCTTCCATGGCAAGCTGTATGATCCTCTCGGTTGAAAACAAATCCATATGCGCTGTCACCGCACGGCTAATCATCTGTCAGTTCTCGCTAGCGTCGGAATAGGACCATTGTCCTTTTGCACACTGTCACTTGTGCCCCACATTTGCAGGTTTGAAGCTCGTCACATTCATCCCTTCCCAGATCCTACTCGGAATACCACAGACAAGGTTTAGACTTTCCGGATCTCAGGAATGCTGCCAATGGTTCTAGCCTATACCACGAAGACTCTGATCTCACGGAATAAAATGCTCTGTTGTCAGGAGAGGCAATCATGCATCGTGAACCAGGAGGCCAAGAGATACACACTCAAGCTATTGCAGATAGAACGAAAGTGGTTGTCAGGCACGCGTTCATAAGTGAGAATGACGATGAGTGTCACGGGTCATCACATTCATCATGTTGAAGTGCGAGTGAATATCTTAGAAAAGAAGTAGGCGTGAGTTGAATAGAAAAACAATAGTACTTGTATTAATTCATGAAGAACAGCAGAGCTCCACACCTTAATCTATGGGGTGTAGAAACTCAACCATTGAAAATACATAAGTGAAAGGTCTAGGCATGGCCGTGAGGCCAGCCTCCAAACGAGAACAATGATCAAAAGACTAACTAAAGACTTCTAAAAAACTTTAAAATAAATCTCTAAAAGTAGTTTTTATACTAAACTAGCTACTAGGGTTTACAGAAATTGAGTAACTAAGTGCAGATAGTGCAGAAATCTACTTCTGGGGCCCACTTGGTGTGTGCTTGGGCTGAAAATTGAAGCTTTTTCATGCATAGGCTGTTTCTGGAGTTAAACGCCAGCTTTAGTGCCAGTTTGGGCTTTTAACTCCAACTCTGGTGCCAGTTTGGGCGTTTTACGCCAAGATGTCTTAGGCTGACTTTGAACGCCAATTTGGGCCATCAAATCTCGGGCAAAATATAGACTATTATATATTGTTGGAAAGCCCAGGATGTCTACTTTCCAAAGAAATTGAGAGCACGCCAATTAGATATCTGTAGCTCTAGAAAATCCATTTCGAATGCAGGGAGGTCAGAATCCAATAGCATCTGCAGTCCTTTTTCAGCCTCTGAATCAGATTTTTGCTCAGGTCCCTCAATTTCAGTCAGAAAATATCTGAAATCATAGAAAAATATACAAACTCATAGAAAAGTCTAGAAATGTGATTTTTGAATAAAAACTAATAAAAATATAATAAAAAGTAACTAAAACATACTAAAAACTATGTAAAAATAATGCCAAAAAGGGTATAAATTATCCGCTCATCATTGTTCTCCCAGGTCGGGGGATTTTGAATATGAATGCAGGAAAGTAAGGTAACTAGAAATTAAAGAGAAACCAACAATTAAATTGCAATAAGCAAGTGAACAACTATCTAATAAGCATGCAATTGAGATAACAACAATTAAGAGACAACTATACTTGGAAGCAATGGAATTAAACAAAAAGGATTAAGAGAATTGAATCAATAAAAGATATCGTAATCAAATACTTGAAAAGGCCTTGGCTAGGATTGATAATTTAGGCTTCCTATCCTTATTATTAACAACAAACATTGAAATTATTAAGAGTTATTCCCACTTCGTTATCCCTAACATCGGGGGAAAGTCAAGTATGCATAATTGATCTCAATCCACAAATCCTAATCAATTTACCAATCAAATTTGGTAAAAGATTAGCGTTAGTAAAAACCAAATCAATTACCAACCCTAAATTTATCACTCACTATTGGACATTGATAACTCAAGGATTCCTAATTACTCAACCCCAAGCCAAGGGTAAAAAAAAAGTCTACTCCATAGCTAAAGTAAATAATTCATCGAACACTTGGTAAGCAATAAGAGAAAACATCATCAAATTGTGAAAATTAACCAAAATTAAATTTAATTATTACCAAACATCAACAATAGCAACTCAATTAACACATATAAAAACATAGAAACATCAATGCATTAATAGAAATTCAAAATTAACAATGTTCATGGACTAAGGAAATAACAAAGTGACTCAAGAAAAATTCTAAGAAAATTTAAAGTAAAAGAATAAAAAAATTAAAGCAAAACTATAACTAAGTTTGGAATTCAAAATTGAGAACAAAGTTGAGAAGAACACTAGAAAAACCTAGAGAAAAGCTAGAGTTTCTCTTACTAAAAACTATGAATCCCCCAAAAACTCTTTCCAACTAGCATGAATGATGGAATTGGAAGAGTGTGTCCAATCCTTCAATCTAGGCCTCTAATACTTTAGAATGGAGATGAATTGGGCTCAAAATTGCCCCCAAAATCGTAATCATGTGCTTTCATTAATGAGGCATGTGCTGCATGTCATGCACACACATGCGTCATGCGTACGCATGAATTGAGAAAGATGCGTATAGATACCAACAGGTGTACCGGGTCATACAAGTAATACCACGGTGAGTGGATATCATTTTCACGAGGATTAAAGGATTGAACAAGCAAATATCTTATTAAAAGGTCTAATTTAAATAATAAAACCTTATTATGATTGATGATCGGAGAAGGCAAGAGGGTATCTTGCTGAGAGCCTTGAGAATATTGAATGTTCGATGCTTGGATGCCACGGACAGTAATTCTTGAATGATGAGAGAAGATAATGGTGATGAGAGTCAAGGGATTTGGAGATGTTATGCTCTTTGGATAACCAATCTTGTTTACTTATCTTGAAGTTTGCAAAGACCATTCATGACAAAACCTTTAGTAACTGATTTCTAATTCCTTAGCTCTTCAATTTCTCAAGCATTAATTAGGCGTCACTTTAATTAATCAAGAGATTAAGCACAAAAACTAATTTTAAATTCAAATAAGATTTAAAAGTAGTCCTTATGTCGCATTGTATGTCTCGTATTCAAGCTAGTTCTGTCCAGTTAAATCTTAAAAGAAAACATAATTTTTAAAAGTTTTTCTAATCTGAATTATATGTTACTTATTCAAAATTAGAGTGATTCAAAATCTTGTATCTGTCACACACTAATTGAACCACTATTTCTAGCAGAATTCAAATAGTCATGTGAAAGAGTTTTCAAACTTTGATTCAAATATCAAATTTTCCAATTATAATAAAAGAATCCAAAAAAAAATTAGCTTACCTTCTGATTCATAATCTCAAACGAAGAACGAATAAGTCAATCGTGAAATAGATCAATACAAGACTTTGAAATAAAATAAATGTAGATTAATTATCCATCTTAGACATAAATAGAACTCCTAACCCTTTCACAGAGAATTGGTTACCCATGAGGAAGTAAGAAAAACAAGATGAAAATATGTTGAGGAGAATTGGATTTGGATCCTAAGATCCTCCTCTTGATTGCCCTTCTCTTGTGAGCTATGCTAACTTATTTATAGCCTAAGTGATGAGCGGATATTTTATACCCTTTTTGGCATCATTTTCATATAGTTTTTAGTGTGTTTTGTTCAGTTTTTATTAAGTTTTTATAGGTTTTAGTGTTAAATTCACATTTTAAGTTCTACTATGAGTTTTTTGTGTTTTTATACAATTTCAAGTATTTTCTGGCTGAAATTGAGGAACTGGAGCAGAAGTCTGATTTAGAGACAGAGAAAGCACTGCAGATGCTGTCAA
>NC_029789.2:90556614-90575151 GCF_000816755.2 Arachis ipaensis
CGGATACGGAAAGCTGACTTCTAGAGCTTTCCAGCAATATATAATGGTTTATACTTTGCTTCGGATTAGAAGGCCCAAAATTGGTGTCCAACGCTAGCTTCCTGCCCCCTTCCTAGTGTCCAGCGCCCAAGAGCAGAGACTGGCGTCCAAACGCCCAATGAGGACCCCCTAGCCAGCGTTTCACACCCAAGGAGTCTCATAGCACGTGAATCTCATCATATTTCAGCCCAAACACTCACCAAGTGAGCCCCAAAAGTGGATTTTAGCATTAAATAGACTGTTTTATCATTACTAGTCATCTGTTTAGTATTTAAAGTGTATTTTACATAATCTACAAACATCATGCATACTATTCAGCCCTATTTTCGTTTTCCCTTGTATTTTACTTTCAGTATGAGTTTCTAAACCTCCTAGGTTGAGGGGAGGAGCCCTGCTAAGTCCTTTGAATTAATAAAAGTACTACTATTTCTCTTCGATCTGTGTTTGATTAATTATAAGATGTATATTCGTACTTCATCGTGGTTAATAGGATGATCTGACAAATTAGCTCTGTTCATCACATTAAGGCGAACGTGCTTGACAAACACCCGCATCTACTTTGGTTCAGAATATGTCTTTCACCGGACAATGATGAACCAACAACTTGAATACACGTCTCTCAGACAGCTAATCCACGACTTCGTTGGGGACTTCTTGAGACATTAGTTCAGTTGATTTCTGGGGAGATTAGGGTCTCTGTGGTAGAGGCTAGAATCCATAAAAGCAGCATTCTCTGATTTGGAAGATTCGACCTTGTCTGTGGCGTTTTGAGTAGGATCATTAAGGAGAACGGCCTGTACGAGCTTCACCCTCAATCAGAATGGATCCACACTAAACCTTGGGTTCAGATCTGGAGGAGTATTGGCAGCTGCTCAAACCAGTGTCAATCACATACAGCCTGCCATTGAAGAAATCACTCACAAGAAAAGAAAATAGTACTACCAGAGTTAATTCAGAAAGACAAAACAACTCCAATCCTCAACTCTATTCCACTCGCTGATTTAATCTAATTGGTTTTATCCCTTTCATGTCAACTCTATTCCTTTTATTTAACCCATAATCCTAGTACAACTCCGTATCCAACAGCCAAGTCTTCTGATCTGCCTGACTAAGATCTGCAAGATAACCATAGATTGCTTCAAGCCACAATCCTCGTGGGATCGACTCTGACTCACTTAGGTATTACTTGGACGACCCAGTGCAGTTGCTGGTACAATAGTACGAAAGTGTGGGGATTCGTGCTACCAAGTTTTTGGCACAATTTCTGGCGATTGTTGAGTTTGGACAAACGAAAGGATTGTTTTGCTCCCTAGATCAGGTAATTTTTATTTTATTTAAGTCTTAATTTTATTTTCTTCTTCTTTTATTTTTTTGAAAGTTATTAAAAACTTTTTCAAAAATATTTTTATTTTCTTTGTTTAATCTTTGTTCTTGATTTGAGTCTTTTGTGTTTGTTCTTGTTGAGTCTTGCATTTTCTTTGAGTTTGTTTAATCTTTGTTCTTGATTTGAGTCTTTGCGTTTTCTCAAAAATATTTTTATTTTCTTTGTTTAATCTTTTGTGTTTGTTTAATCTTTGTTCTTGATTTGAAACATGTTTTAACCAAAGAAACTATTTTCTAAAAATTTTTAAAAATAGTTTCTTTGGTTAAAACATGTCTCAAATCTTTAAGTTTGGTGTTTTCTTGTTGCTTTTCTTGTAATTTTCGAAAATTGTAGTTTGGTTTTCTAAAAAAATTTAAGTTTGGTGTTCTTTTTATGTTCTTGTGTTCTTTAAATTTCTTGAGTCATGTTCTTCGTGTTCTAGTTAATCTTCAAAGTGTTCTTGAGTTTTTCTTGCGTTTGATCTTAAAATTTTTAAGTTTGGTGTCTCATGGTGTTTCCCTCCAAAAATTTTTGAAAATTAGGAGCATTAGATCTAAAAATTTTAAGTTTGGTGTCTTTTACTTGTTTTTCTCTCTCCTCATCAAATTCAAAAATAAAAAATATCTTTTCTACTTTTATTTAATTATTATTTTCGAAATTTATGATTAAAAATTCAGATTTCAATTTTAAAATTTTTTATCTTATCTTATCTTAATTTTAAAATTCAAAAATAAAATCTTTTCAAAATTAAAAAAAACATATCTTTTACAAAATCTTATCTTATCTTATTTCAAATTTCTAGTAATTAATTTTAATTTCTTTTTAATTAAATTTTTTTATTTCGGTTTACTTAAAATAAAAGCAAAAAAATAAGTATTTTAATTATTGTTTATCATCTCTACTTCTACTTCTTCTTCTACCCCTTCTATCTTTATTCTTTCTTCTTCATCTTCTACCTTTCTTCACTATGAACCCAAGTGGGAATGAAGAGTTCAGAAGAACTCTGAGATCTTATACAAATCCCAATACTGACTTCTATGGAAGAAGTATTAGCATACCTCAAATCAGAGCAAGTAGCTTTCAGCTAAACCCTCATCTCATTACTATAGTGCAGTAAAACAGCCAGTTTTCTGGACTTCCACAGGAAGAACGTACAAAATTCTTAGCAGATTTCTTGAAAATTGCTGACACTGTACACCATAAGGGAGTAGACAAAGATGTCTACAGATTATTGCTCTTTCCTTTTGCTATAAAGGATCAAGAAAAGAGGTGGTTGGATAACCAGCCCAGATCTAGTTTAAAAACTTGGACACAGTTAGTGGTCAAGTTTTTAAACCAATACTTCCCCCCAAGAAAGATGACCCAGCTGAGGCTGGACATCCAAGGCTTCAAATAAGGAGACAGTGAATCTCTTTTATGATGCCTAGGAGAGGTATAGGAAGATGCTAAGAAAATGTCCCACTGAAATGTTTTCAGAATGGGTACAGTTAGACATCTTCTATTATGGGCTTTCAGACATGGCTAGAATGTCTTTGAACCACTCTGCTGGTGGTTCCATACACATGAGAAAGACCATTAGAGAGAATCAAGAGCTTATTGAGACCGTTGCCACTAATCAGCATCTGTACTCATCTCCTGAGGCCTCTATAAAAGGAGAGGTTAAAGAAGTAGCTGTTGAACCTAACCCTCTAGAGCATGATGGTACATTGACTCAGAAACTGCACGTCCTTGCCCAGTAAATACTGTAACTGCAAGAGGCTCTGCGAGAAACTCAGGCTTCTAACAGAAATGTAAAAGTCCAGTTGAGTCAAAAAAGGCAGCAGTTATCTAAGCATATAATAATGAATGCCAAGATATCTAACTGAGGAGTGGAAAAACCTAAAGCACCCAACCTTAGTATAATAAAAATAAAAAGCCCATAGAAGATAACCAGGTCTCTGCACAAAATAACTCTGGGCGTTTAAACGGCCAGAGTTTTATCCCTCTTGGCGTTGAACGCAAGGAAAGAGTAGAGAATGGGCGTTCAAATGCCCAAGAGGGCAGCAGCTTGGGCGTTGAATGCCCAAGCAAGGGAAGTCAGTCACCTAATGACAACAACCCTGCTAAACAAGGTAGTAACCCCCTTCCAACACAGATGGCATTCGGCCTCCATCAACCAAGGTTGATGATTATAAGGCTAAGATGCCATTTCCTCAGAAACTCTGTCAAGAGAAAAGGGATAAACAGTTTGCCCGCTTTGTGGAGTATCTTAGAACATTAGAGATAAAGATCCCTTTTGCAGAAGCTGTTGAATAAGTACCTTCCTATGCAAAATTCATGAAGGACATTCTAAGTTATAAGATGGATTGGAGGGAAGTAGAGACAGTAGCTCTTACTATAGAGTGCAATGCAGTCATTCAGAGGAACCTTCCTTAGAAACCGCAGAGACACCATAAAACTCTTCCCAGAGACAGAGAAGTGAATCCTAGAGAAGAGTGCCTGGCCCTCATTGTTACCAAGGAGGCCGAACCTCAGGAGCATGCTACTGAGGGACTTAACGCAATCAAGGACCAAGAGGATCCTAAGAATTCCATTGAGCATGGCCCTACAGAGGAGAAAGAATCTCAAGTTGATTCTTCTCTGGGCATACAAGATGAGCCTGTGATTGCCACAGAACTCGCCCTTGTAGAGGTTAAAGAGCCTCAAGAACTATCCTTCCTATGCGTGCAAACAGAACCAGAAGATGAGCAACTGGCTCATCTCTAAGCAACATCCAAGAGGATGCAAGTCAATATCTCTTTTACAGAGGTATTTGAAAAGAAGGACCTAAAGGGAGATGAAATAGAGATACTTACTGAGAAGTACAGTATCCTAATTCAGCATGAGCTACCAAGGAAGATGCCAGATCCATGGAGATTTCAGATCCTTTGGACTACTGGAAAGATCATTTTTGACAAAGCCCTGTATGATCTTGGCTTAAGTCTAAATCTGATACCTTCCACCGAAGCAGAGGCCGAATATGGAGAAGCTGAAAAGGCATTGAACGCTAGTGAGGAAGCCCTCACTGGGCATTCAACGCCCATCCTGGCAGTAGAGCTGGCATTGAACACCAGCCAGGGAGCACTGGCTGGGCATTCAATGCCCAAATAGACAATCATCCTAGCGTTGAACGCCAGTGAAGGGCAACCAGGTAGGCTTTCTGGCTCTGAACGCCAGTGAAAAACCCCTCACTGAAAGTTCAATGCCCACACACCCAGGGAAGCTGGTGTTGAACGCCAGCAAGGGCAACCCTACTGGGTGTCCAATGCCCAGAATGCTAGAGGGACTGGCGTTTAACGCCAGTAAAGGTGGACAGCAAGGGCGTTCAATGTCCAAAGAGCTATTAGAGCTGGCGTTGAACGCCAGTCAAAGCACACCCTTTGAGTGCTTAAATCCCACTTAAGAAACCTCTATCACAGAACCAAAGGAAACCATAAAGACCATAAAGGTTCCTTTGCATGCATTTATGCAGTGCATGAGTTATGATGATCCTCAGATGTGGATGAAAACACTAGGAAAGAGCAAGTTTCTTGGCACCTAGGAGCTCTTATGAAGCTGAATGCCAAATTGTTTGGTACAAAGCCTTTGGAGGAGGAACCTCCATTTCTTTCCAAAGACCTCAATGCTTTGGTTTAGCAGAAGCTACCTCAGAAGCTTCCAGATCCTGGACGCTTCCTGATTCATTGTACCATAGGCACCATGACCTTTGAGAAGGCTCTGTGTGACCTAGGTTTAAGTATAGTAATGGAGAAGCTGGGAATCCAAGAGGCACAAAAAACAAGGATTACTGATGAGCGGATAATTTATACGCTTTTTGGCATTATTTTTAGTAGGTTTTTAGTATATTTTAGTTAGTTTTTATTATGTTTTTATTAACTTTTAAATAAAAATCACATTTCTGGACTTTACTATGAGTTTGTGTGTTTTTCTGTAATTTCAGGTATTTTCTGACTGAAATTGAGGGACCTGAGCAAAAATCTGATTCAGAGGCTGAAAAAGGACTGCAGATGCTGTTGGATTCTGACCTCCCTGCACTCGAAGTGGATTTTCCGGAGATACAGAAGCTCAATTGGTGCGCTCTCAATTGAGTTGGAAAGTAGACATTCTGGGCTTTCCAGCAATATATAATAGTCTATACTTTGCCCAAGAATTAATGGCCCAAACCGGCGTTCCAAGTCAGCATAGAAATTCTGGCATCAGAACGCCAGAACTGGCATAAAAGCTGGAGTTAAACGCCCAAATTGGCACAGAAGCTGGCGTTTAACTCCAAGAAAAGTCTCTACACATGGAAGCTTCAATGCTCAGCCCAAGCACACACCAAGTGGGCCCGGAAGAAGATTTCTGCATTAATTACCTATTTCTGTAACCCTAGGCTACTGGTTTTCTATAAATAGGACCTTTTGCTATTGTATTTGAAAACTTTGATACTCTTGATCATACTTTTGATAGACCTTTTCACGTTTGGGGGCTGGCCTCACGGCCATCCCTAGACCTTGTTCTTATTTATTTTCAACGGTGGAGTTTCTACACACCATAGATTAAGGTGTGGAGCTCTGCTGTTCTTCATGAATTAAAGCAAAGTACTACTGTTTTTCTATTCAATTCACGCCTACTTCTTCTCTAAGATATTCATTCATTCTTCAACTTGATGAATGTGATGATCCGTGACACTCATCATCATTCTCACCTATGAACATGTGCCTGACAACCACCTCTGTTCTACTAGCAATGGCTTGAATGTGTATCTCTTGGGTTTCTAATTTAAGATTAGAACCTTCGTGGTATAGGCTAGAATTATTGGCGGCTATTCCTGAGATCCAGAACGTCTAAACCTTGTCTGTGGTATTCTGAGTAGGATCTAGGAAGGGATGACTGTGACGAGCTTCAAACTCGCGAGTGTTGGGCGTGTGACAGACGCAAAAGGATCAATGGATCCAATTCCAACATGATCGAGAACCGACAGATGATTAGCCGTGCGGTGACAGGGTGCATAGAACATTTTCACTGAGAGGACGGAAAGTAGCCATTGACAACGGTGATTCCCAACATAAAGCTTGCCATGGAAAGGAGTATGAATGATTGGAAGAAGGCAATAGGAAAGCAGAGGTTCAAGAGGAACAAAGCATCTTCATACGCTTATCTGAAATTCCTACCAATGAATTACATAAGTATCTCTATCTCTATCTTTATTTTATGTTTTATTCATCTTTTAATTATGAATCCTCCAAAACCATTTGAATCTTCCTGACTGAGATTTACAAGATGACCATAGCTTGCTTCAAGCTAACAGTCTCCGTGGGGTCGACCCTTAATCACGTAAGGTATTACTTAGACGACCCAGTGCACTTGCTGGTTAGTTGTGCGAAATTATGACAAAGTGTGATTCACGTTTGAGAGCTCCAAGTCTTTGGCGCCATTGTTGATGATCACAATTTCGTGCACCAAGTTTTTGGCGCCGTTGCCAGGGATTGTTCGAGTTTGGACAACTGACGGCTCATCTTGTTGCTTAGATTAAGTAATTTTATTTTATGTTTAAGCTTTTTACTTTTTATTTTCGAAAAATTTTTTTTCAAAAATACAAAAAAATTTTCTATTTTGTTCTTCAGAGTTTTTAAGAATGAATTCTAGAGTTTCATGATGATTTGTTGAAGTCTGGCTGGCTGTGAAGCCATGTCTAATCTTTTGGACCAAGGTTTTGGAGCTTTCTTTGAATGCTTGGCTGGCTAGTAAGCCATGTCTAATTCTTGGACCGGAGTCTTAGACTAGCATTGCAATAATTCCTGGAATTCTTATTAAAACTTTTGAATCACTTTATTTTCTTTTCCACTCAATTTTCAAAAAATCACAAAAAAATTTATAAAACCATAAAAATAAAAAATATTCTATGTTTCTTGTTTAAGTCTAGTGTCTAATTTTAAGTTTGGTATCAATTGCATGTCTTTATTCCTCTAATTTTCGAAAATTACATGCATTGTGTTCGTCATTAATCTTCAAGATGTTCTTGATGATTTCCTTGCTCTGATCTTTAAATTCTCTTGTTATGTGTGTTTAGTTGTTTCTCACATGCATTTTTCAAATTGTTATAGTCCTTAGTATACAAACTTTTAAGTTTGGTGCCTTGCATGCATTATGTATTTGATCTTAGTTTTCCTTGTTTAATTGCATTTTGATTATTCCTCATCATTAAAAATCCAAAAATTTTTCAAAATTATGTCTGTTCAAGTCAATAATACAGAGAATTGAAGATTCAGAACATGCAGCAAAGGAATTACACAAAAAAAGCTGGGTGTTCAAAACGCCCAGTGAAGAAGGAAAACTAGCGTTTAAACGCCAACCAGGGTACCTGGCTGGGCGTTAAAGGCCCAAAAAGGTAGGATTTTGGGCGTTAAATACCAGAATGGATGCCATTCTAGGCATTTAACGCCAGGATGACACTAGAGGGAAGATTTTGTTTTTAATTCAAATCTTTTTCAAGTTTTCATAATCTTTCAAAATCAAATTTTTTTTCAAATCATATCTTTTCAAAATTAATTTCTTTTCAATTTTTTTATTACTATTTTCAAAAATCCTTGCTACAATTAGTGATTTTCAAGTCATTACTTGCCTATTAAGAAAGGAGCACAAGTTTTAATTCTAGAATCATATCTTCTAATTTCTTGTTAGTCAAGTAATCAACTTTAATTTTAAAACTTTCCTTTTTTTTTATTTGATTTTCAATCATATCTTCTCAATCATATCTTTTCAATCACATCTTTTTCAGAATTAAGTCTCAATCATATCTTTTTGATTTCTAATTTCAAAATCTTTTTCAAAAATCACTTTATTTCTTTCCCAATCTTAGTTTTCAAAAATCATCAATCAAATTTTTAAATTTCTTTTAATTATTTCAAAATCTTTTACTTTAATTTAGAAAATTCTTCCCCTCTTCTCACACCCTTCTATTTAAGGATTAACACTCCTCCTCAATATGCAATTCAAACTCTATCTCCATTGATAAGTTTGAATTCTCACTTCTCTACCTCCTCCTTCTATTCTTCTTTTCCTCTGACACCTCAAGGAATCTCTATACTGTGACTTAGAGGATTCCATATTTTCTTCTTCTCTCTTTTCATATGAGTAGGAGCTAGGACACGGGCATTCTTGTTGAAGCTGATCCTGAACCTAAAAGGACCTTGAAGAGAAAGCTAAGAGAAGCTAAAGTACAACTCTCTATAGAGGACCTAACAGAACTTTTCAAACAAGAAGAAGCCATGGCAGCCGAAAACAACAACAATGCCAACAATGCTAGGAAGGTGCTTGGTGACTTTACTGCACCTACTCCTGACTTCTATGGGAGAAGCATCTCTATTCCTACCATTGGAGCAAACAACTTTGAGCTTAAGCCTCAATTAGTTTCTCTGATGCAACAGAATTGCAAGTTTCATGGACTTCTATTGGAAGATCCTCATCAGTTCTTAGCTGAATTCTTGCAAATCTGTGACACTGTCAAGACCGATGGGGTTGATCCCGAGGTCTATAAACTTATGCTTTTTCCCTTTGCTGTAAGAGACAGAGCTAGAACATGGTTGGATTCACAACCTAAAGAAAGCCTGAACTCTTGGGAAAAGCTAGTCAATGCCTTCCTGGCAAAGTTCTTTCCACCTCAAAAATTGAGCAAGCTTAGAGTGGAAGTCCAAACCTTCAGACAGAAGGAAGGTGAATCCCTCTATGAAGCTTGGGAAAGATACAAGAAGAAAGGAGTTCTTGAGATTGATACTCTGAATGCCATACTAGCTCAGGATAAAATATTGACTCAGCAAGTCAATATGATTTCTCAAAGTCTGTCTGGAATGCAAGCTGCACCAGGCAGTACTAAGGAAGCTTCATCTGAAGAAGAAGCTTATGATCCTGAGAACCCAGCAAGGGAAGAGGTGAATTACATGGGAGAACCCTATGGAAACACCTATAATCCTTCATGGAGAAATCATCCAAACCTCTCATGGAAGGACCAACAGAGGCCTCAACAAGGCTTCAATAACAATAATGGTGGAAGAAACAGGTTTAGCAATAGCAAACCTTTTCCATCATCTTCAAAGCAACAGACAGAGAATTCTAAGCAGAGCCACTCTGAATTAGCAACTGTAGTCTCTGATCTAATTAAAACCACTCAAAGTTTCATGACTGAAACAAGGTCCTCCATTAGAAATTTGGAGGCACAAGTGGGTCAGCTGAGTAAGAAAGTTACTGAACTCCCTCCTAGTACTCTTCCAAGTAATACAGAAGAGAATCCAAAAGGAGAGTGCAAGTCCATCACCATAACCCACACGGCCGAATCTGGAGAGGAGGAAGAGGCAGTGATCTCCACTAAGGAAGATCTCACTGGACGTCCACTGGCCTCCAAGGAGTTTCCTCATGAGGAACCATTGGAATCTGAGGCTCACACTGAGACCATAGAGATTCCATTGAATCTAATTTTGCCATTCATAAGCTCTGATGAGTATTCTTCCTCTGAAGAGGATGAAGATGTTACTGAAGAACAAGTTGCTAAGTACCTTGGAGCAATCATGAAACTAAATGCCAAGTTATTTGGTAATGAGACTTGGGAGGATGAACCCCCCTTGCTCACCAAGGAACTGGATGACTTGACTAGGCAGAGATTACCCCAAAAGAGACAAGATGCTGGAAAGTTCTCAATACCTTGCACCATAGGCACCATGACCTTTGAAAAGGCTCTGTGTGACCTAGGGTCAAGCATAAACCTCATGCCTCTCTCTGTAATGGAGAAACTAGGAATTTTTGAGGTACAAGCTGCAAGAATCTCATTAGAGATGGCAGACAATTAAAGGAAACAAGCTTATAGACTTGTAGAGGATGTCTTGGTAAAGGTTGAAGACCATTACATCCCTGCTGATTTCATAATCTTAGAGACTGGAAAGTGTATGGATGAATCCATCATCCTTGGCAGACCCTTCCTAGCCACAGCAAAAGCTTTGATTGATGTTGACAGAGGAGAATTAGTCCTTCAAGTGAATGAGGACTCCCTTGTGTTTAAAGCTCAAGGATCTCGCTCTGTAATCATGGAGAAGAAGCATGAAAAGCTTCTCTCAATACAGAATCAAACAAAATCCCCACATTCAAACTCTAAGTTTGGTATTGGGAGGCCACAACCAAAGTCTAAGTTTGGTATTGAGAGGCCATCATCATGCTCTAAGTATCTGTGAGGCTCCATGAGAGCCCACTGTCAAGCTACTGACATTAAAGAAGCGCTTGTTGGGAGGCAACCCAATTTTACTTATCTAAGTTAAATTTCTATTTTCTTTTGTTATTTTATGTTTTCTATAGGTTGATGATGATGTGAAGTCACAAAAACAATTGAAAAAGCAAAAATAGACTAAAAAATAGAATGAAAAATAGAACACCCTGGAGGAGAAGCTTACTGGCGTTTGAACGCCAGTAAGGGTAGCAGAATGGGCGTTAAACGCCCAGTCTGGCACCATTCTGGGTGTTTAACGCCAGAAATGGGCACCAGACTGACGTTTAGGCAAGAAGGCATGACCTCAAGAGAGATTCAAAAGGGAAGCCGGTTCAACTAAGAAGGCATGACCTCAAGCCCATGGCTAGGGGATGGTTGGAGTTCATCCAATGCTCAATCATTCCCACTAGCAACCGGTCTGAAGTTACTATAGACCGGGCTATCATGATCCATATGATCATGATTAGGGAGGAAGTAGAAGTTCATAAAGTTATATCCCAAGAACTCTACAAGGTGGCAGACAAGGCCTCTACTTTGGCAAGGTTAGCCTTCCCTCATATCATTTGTCACCTCTGCAATTCAGCTGGAATTAATATAGAGGAAGACATCCTCATTGATGAGGATAAGCCCATCACTAAGAAAAGGATGGAGCAAACAAGAGATCCCACTCATGGACATGAGGAAATTCCTCACCATGAAATCCCTGAGATGCCTCAAGGGACGCATTTTCCTCCACAAAACTATTGGGAGCAAATCAACACCTCCCTAGGAGAATTAAGCTCCAACATGGGATAACTAAGGGTGGAGCACTAAGAGTATTCCATACTCCTCCATGAAATTTGAGAAGACCAAAGAGTCATGAGAGAGGAGCAACAAAGGCAAGGAAGAGACATTGAGGAGCTCAAGCACTCCATTAGATCTTCAAGAGGAAGAACGAGCCGCCATCACTAAGGTGGACCCGTTCTTTAATCTCCTTGTTCTTTATTTTCTGTTTTTCAAATTTTTATGCTTTATGTTTATTTATGTTTGTGTCTTTATTACATGATGATTAGTGTCTTAGAGTCTATGCCCTAAAGCTATGAAAATGAATCCATCACCTTTCTTAAATAAAGGTGTTTTAATTGAAAAGGAAAAGAAGTGCATGAATTTCAAATTTTAAAACAGTTTAATTATTCTGATGTGGTGGCAATACTTTTGTCTTTCTGAATGAATGCTTGAACAGTGCATATTTTTGATATTGTTGATTCATGAATGTTAAAATTGTTGGCTCTTGAAAGAATGATAGAAAAGGGAGAAATGCTATTGATAATCTGAAAAATCATAAAAATGATTCTTGAAGCAAGAAAAAGCAGTGAATAAAAAAGCTTGCAGAAAAAATTATATGCGAAAAAATGCGAAAAAAAAAGAGAAAAAAAGAGAGAAAGAAAGAAAAAGAAAAAGCAAGCGGTAAAAGCCAATAACCCTTTAAACCAAAAGGCAAGGGTAAAATAAAAAAGGGATCCAAGGCTTTGAGCATCAGTGGATAGGAGGGCCCACAGGAATAAAATCCTGGCCTAAGGGGCTAAACCAAGCTGTCCCTAACCATGTGCTTTTGGCGTGAAGGTGTCAAGTGAAAACTTGATACTGAGCGGTTAAAGTCGTGGTCCAAAAGCAAAAAGAGTGTGCTTAAGAGCTCTGGACACCTCTAATTGGAGACTCTAGCAAAGCTGAGTCACAATCTGAAAATGTTCACCCAGTTATGTGTCTGTGGCATTTATGTATCCGGTGGTAATACTGGAAAACAAAATGCTTTGGGTCACGGCCAAGACTCATATAAAGTAGCTGTGTTCAAGAATCAACATACTTAACTAGGAGAATCAATAACACTATCTGGATGCTGAGTTCCTATAGAAGCCAATCATTCTGAACTTCAAAGGATAAAGTGAGATGCCAAAACTGTTCAAAAGCAAAAAGCTAAAAGTCCCACTCATCTAATTAATACTGATCTTCATAGATATTTTTAGAATTCATTGTATATTCTCTTCTTTTTATCCTATTTGATTTTCAGTTGCTTGGGGACAAGCAACAATTTAATTTTGGTGTTGTGATGAGCGGATAATTTATACTCTTTTTGGCATTTTTTTTAGTATGTTTTTAGTATATTTTAGTTAGTTTTTATTATGTTTTTTTTAGTTTTTAAATAAAAATTATATTTATGGACTTTACTATGGGTTTGTGTGTTTTTCTGTGATTTCAGGTATTTTCTGACTAAAATTGAGGGACCTGAGCAAAAATCTGATTCAGAGGCTGAAAAAGGACTGTAGATGCTGTTGGATTCTGACCTCTCTGCACTCGAAGTGGATTTTCTGGAGATACAGAAGCCCAATTGGTGTGCTCTCAATTGCGTTGGAACCTAGACATCCTGGGCTTTCCATCAATATATAATAGTCCATACTTTGCCCAAGATTTGATGGCCCAAACTGGCGTTCCAAGTCAGCATAGAAATTCTGGCGTCAAAACGCCAGAACTGGCATAAAAGCTGGAGTTAAACGCCCAAACTGGCACAAAAGCTGGCGTTTAACTCCAAGAAAAGTCTCTTCACATGGAAGCTTCAATGCTCAGCCCAAGCACACACCAAGTGGGCCCGGAAGAAGATTTCTGCATTAATTACCTATTTTTGTAACCCTAGGCTACTGGTTTTCTATAAATAGGACCTTTTGCTATTGTATTTGAAAACTTTGATACACTTGATCATACTTTTGATAGACCTTTTCACATTTGGGAGCTGGCCTCATGACCATCCCTAGACCTTGTTCTTATGTATTTTCAACGGTGGAGTTTCTACACACCATAGATTAAGGTGTGGAGCTCTGCTGTTCTTCATGAATTAATGCAAAGTACTACTGTTTTTCTATTCAATTCACGCCTACTTCTTGTCTAAGATATTCATTCATTCTTCAACTTGATGAATGTGATGATCTGTTGATGACAAGTCATCTTAGCCTAGTTTCACTAGCCTTTTTCCGTTGTTTTCAATTGATTTTATGCACTTTCTTGAGCCATAAGTAAGCCAATTGGGTATAATTTCATGTTTCCTTTGATTCAATCAACCATGGATAAATTAATGCAATTTCATGAGATTTTGTGCTATAACTGTCATATATTATGAAAGAATAACAATTTCATGATTTTGAGCATAGCTTTGATGTCTTTGATTGATTGATGATAGGTGAAAAGAGCTTTGAAGAAGGTTGAAGAAAGAAGGAATGACAAAGAGCAAGAGAGAACAAAAAGCTTGAGCCAAAGCTTACCTCAAACTTTAGCTCAAACTTTTGGAGGAGCTTGACTACACCCTGGAGGGAGCAAAAGCTTGCACCAACGTTTGACCTTAAGCTTTTAGGCAAACGTTGGCGCCACAACAAACACACCCTGGAGGGAGCAAAAGCTTGCGCCAACGTTTGACCTCAAGCTTTTAGTCAAACGTTGGCGCCACAACAAACACACCCAGGGAGCAAAAGCTTGCGCCAACGTTTGCCCTCAAGCTTTTAGGCAAACGTTGGCCAAGAGGCATACAAGAGTGATCCACGTTTGGCTCAAAGTTTGACCTCAAACTTTAGCTCAAACGTGGATGACAGCAAGGAAGTCTAGCTGATATGAAAAGCTTGAGTAAAAGTTTGCCTCAAACTTTTACTCAAGCTTTAATGGTTCATGGCCCGGTTCACAAGTGGGTTTCTCTCCAACTCCAAGAGCAATCAACAGAGGCTTTTGTCAACCCTATTCCATCAAGAGCAAAGGCCCAATTCAAGGCTTGAAGATCATTTGAAGAGAGTGTATAAATAACTTAGAATTTAAGTTTCAGGGGAGCTTTTTCCGTTTTAGTTTTGCTGAGTGATTTTGGGAGAGCTTTTGGTTAGAAGTTATTTTGAGATTCTGAGTCTTGGGGAAGGAGAATTGAATTCTCTTCCTCTCAGTTTTCTTGTTTTCAATTTCATTTACACTTGTCTTGAATCTTGGGTTGAAGAATTGAGGAAATTCTGTCTCAATCTCATCTTGAGATCTCTCTGTTTTGATTTACTGCATCATTGAGAATTTGCGATTTCACTTCTTTTCTTCTACTGCTGGATCTTTACTTTTCTTGCAATTGAATACTGAATTTGGATCTAGGAAGGCATTGAGATCTAGACTTGGTTATACATTTCTTGCAATCTAAGTTTCTGCAATTTACATTACTTGTTCTTTAAGATTTAGCTTATTTACTTTCTTTGCTCTTTAATTTTCTGCAATCTACCCCTCTCCCTTTACATTTCAAACAATTTAGTTTCTGCAATCACAAATCACCCAACCAATACTTGATTCGCTTGACTAAATCAACCACTAAACTAAAATTGCTCAATCCTTCAATCCCTGTGGGATCGACCTCACTCACGTGAGTTATTATTACTTGATGCGACCCGGTACACTTGCCGGTTAGATTTGTTTGTTTGGAATTCGTTTTCCAAAAATACACATCAAGTTTTTGGCGCCGTTGTCGGGGATTGAAATAGATTGACAATGATTAAGTGAAGTGGAGATCTAGATCAAGCACTTTTTCTTTTTTGTTTCTTTAACTTTTGACTAACACGATAACTATTTGAATTTTTGCTTAAGCCAACTAACATTTCACTTCAGCCATGGATTGAAGTGTTATTGCCTTTTTAGTGTTGTGTGATTCTTATGCTTTAGTTGTATGTCAGGTATAAGGAGAATTACACCCACTTTTTGTGAACAAGACGAAAGAACTCTCAGAAGATTAAGAAGAGCTGAAAGAGGGAAAAATATTGTTAGAGAAGAGGAGTCAGAAGAAGAGTTCCAGGATATGGAGGAACATCTAACAAATCCACCAAATGGAGCTGAAGGAGCAGCCAATAACAATAATCTACCACAGAGAAGAGTTTTGGCTTCCTACACATGTGCAAATCCTAGACATTGTGGGAGTAGCATTCTTACCCCAAATGTTAATGCAAATAACTTTGAACTAAAGCCACAACTCATCACCTTGGTTCAAAACAATTGTTCCTATGGAGGAGGGCCACTTGAAGACCCTAACCAACACTTGTCCACCTTCTTGAGGATTTGTGAGACTGTCAAATCCAATGGTGTGCACCCTGACAGTTACAAGCTACTGCTATTTCTATTTTCTCTTAGAGACAAAGCCACTCAACGGTTGGAATCCTTTCCAAGAGACAGCATCAACAATTGGGATGATCTAGTAACCAAGTTTCTTGCCAAGTTCTACCCACCTCAAAGAGTTATTAGATTGAAGACTGAAGTACAAACATTCACTCAAATGGATGCTGAACCCTTGTATGAGGCATGGGAATGATACAAAGCTCTAATCAGGAAGTGTCCACCGGGAATGTTTAGTGAGTGAGACAGATTGCAGAATTTCTATGAAGGCTTGACATTGAAATCTCAAGAGGCTTTGGATTATTCAGCAGGAGGCTCTCTACAACTAATGAAAACGGCAGAAGAAGCCCAAAATCTCATTGATATGGTGGCCAACAACCAGTATTTCTTTGCTTACCAAAGGCAACGCCAACCATCACAAAGGAAAGGAGTGATGGAGTTGGAAGGAGTAGATTCAATCCTGGCTCAAAACAAAATGATGCAGCAGCAAATTCAACAACAATTTGAGCAAATGGCCAAAACAAATTAATGGCCTACAAGTAGCATCAGTGAGTGCCACAAGCCAACCAACAGCTCCTTGGGGGCAGAATGAGGAGAACCAAGAAGAACAACAACAAGAGCAAGTGTAGTATATGCACAACCAAGGGTCAAATGAGGTGTATGGTGACACCTACAATCCATCCTGGAAGAACCACCCAAACCTCATATGGGGGGATAATCATTACCAGAACCAACAACCATGGTAGAGGAACTCAAACCAAAACACTTCAAGAAACAACCAAAACCACAACCAGCAGCAAACTAACCAAAACCCTTACAGAAAACCCCAAAACAACTACCCCAACTCCAACCATTATCAATCCAATAACCAACCCACCAACCAAAATGCCTACCATCCACCATCTACACCTCACAACCAACCACAAACATCACCAGAATCCCGAAGAATCACTAACCTGGAAACCTTGATAGACAAAATGTGGAAACACCAAGAAATGACAGCCAAGAACCAAGAAGCCTCCATAAAGAATATGGAGAGGCAAATTGGTCAGTTATCTAAACACCTTGCAACAGAGAGACCATCAAGTTCCCTGCCAAGTGACACAATTCCAAATCCTAAGTTAGAGTTCAAAGCGATACAGTTAAGAAGTGGGAGAATATTGATGAGCAACAATGACACCACAAAGAAGCAAGTGGAGAATAGCAAAAGGCCCATAGAGGAGGAAAAGCCAACACAGGCAGAGGAAGACAATGATCAAGATGTGATGCCAAACAAGAGCACTGAGAAGCAAAGAAGGAAAGAAGACCAACCAACCACTTCACAAAAGGAGGAAGAAGAAGCAATTCAAGGACAGCAGCAAGTGGGAAAAAGTATTACACCTCCACTGCCATATCCCCAGAGGTTCAGCAAAGAGACTAAGGACCAACATTTTCATAAGTTCCTTGAGACTTTCAAGAAGCTGGAAATCAATATTCCCTTAGCTGAAGCACTTGAACAAATGCCCCTGTATGCAAAGTTCTTAAAAGAACTTATCAACAAGAAGAGGAGTTGGCAAGAGAAGGAAACTGTGCTTCTCGCTGAAGAATGCAGTACATTCATCAGAAAAGGACTTCCCCCCAAAGTGGAAGACCTTGGAGGTTTCTTCCTACCTTGCTCCATTGGAAATCTACTTATCAACAAGGGGATGTGTGACTTAGGAGCAAGCATAAATCTAATTCCATCATCTTTAGTGAAAAAGCTTGGCATAGGCACTACAACAATTCCTTAAGATAGCGACGGTTTTTTTGCGGCGGTTTTATAAATGCGCCGCGAAAAGACATATTGCGGCACATATAGCGGCGGTTAAAGGTTTGGGCTGCAATCAGGCCGACATTTAGCGGCGGTTTTGTTAAAACCGCCGCTATAGTCCTGTCATGTTGCCATTTAGCGGCAGTTTTCTTTCAACCGCCGCTATATTGCCGGTCAGATTAACATTTCGTGGCGTCTTTTCAAAAACCGCCGTGATATGTTTGCCGGTGACTTCTTGTTAGGCATTTTGCGGCGGTTTTGATTTAACCGCCGCAAAATGCGTGTTACCACATATTGCATTGTTCTCTTTAGAAATAACCATCTGGGTATAATATAGTTAAGTGAAGACTACTTTCTGAAGCTACATATGTTTAAATCATTCTTACTTAAACTCGTAACACTTTTTCTACATTCGGTTTACGATAAAAAATTCACAAGTTACTTGTAACCTTTATATGTTAACTCATGTGAACAAATTTACCACTAAGATTTTCTTGATTACGTTATTGGCATTTAAAAATTGCATTCAATCATGGATGTAAAAGAAGAAAATAAAATCAAACTCTGATATTTATGAAGTTAAAATAAAGTTTTAGAGAGCATACATCAAAGTTACTCCTCTTTGAAGTTATGCCTTACTAAACCTAAACCAAGAATAAACATGTACAACTGCGACCCAAATAATTAAACTAAGGAAATCAGCGTAACTGTTATAATAAAAGATCAAAATTTCTCTCCAACATCATATTGACCTGGCGAAAAAAACTCTGTTATGAATCTATGGGCTTCACGTTTCAGAGGATCTGATATTTCATCTCCATACCATGGCATCTTATTCAGATCAAAGCACATTTTCTTAACATGTATATCATCTTGTTTATCTTGTTGGTCTTCTAAAGTTTCATCATCTTCATCCGGAACCTTATTCAGATCAAACTGCATGGATCTATC
>NC_029789.2:90576212-90591769 GCF_000816755.2 Arachis ipaensis
TTTACGATAAAAAATTCACAAGTTACTTGTAACCTTTATATGTTAACTCATGTGAACAAATTTACCACTAAGATTTTCTTGATTACGTTATTGGCATTTAAAATTTGCATTCAATCATGGATGTAAAAGAAGAAAATAAAATCAAATTCTGATATTTATGAAGTTAAAATAAAGTTCTAGAGAGCATACATCAAAGTTACTCCTCTTTGAAGTTATGCCTTACTAAACCTAAACCAAGAATAAACATGTACAACTGTGACCCAAATCATTAAACTAAGGAAATCAGCGTAACTGTTATAATAAAAGATCAAAATTTCTCTCCAACATCATATTGACCTGGCGAAAAAAACTCTGTTATGAATCTATGGGCTTCACGTTTCAGAGGATCTGATATTTCATCTCCATACCATGGCATCTTATTCAGATCAAAGCACATTTTCTTAACATGTATATCATCTTGTTTATCTTGTTGGTCTTCTAAAGTTTCATCCTCTTCATCCGGAACCTTATTCAGATCAAACTGCATGGATCTATCAACTGCGACAGAGGATACATCATCTAAAATGTCTTCTGAATTAGACTCTTCTCCGTCTAGACTGTCAGGAACTATTTCTCCGGAATATTCAGGTACGACTGAAAATATCAACATGCACATAACAGAATGAGTATACATAAAAGGAATTGAGAACTCTGGAGTTATTAAATACTGACTTAGAAAAACAACCAAACTACAAGATGCTAAGACAATTTTAAAACTAAACACAACTTTTCAACAATTACTATCACCCTTGTTAGTAGTTAAGGCAATGTTCTTAAACAGAAGCTCTGTAGCAATTGTTGTGCTTGCAGAGAATGAAAAAAAGTCCTCAATCAATCCTGTTCCACCATCATATTATGTTCACTATTGTTTTCAAAACATATCACTAGTGAAATTATATTGCGTAATACATAGCAAGATCATAAAAAATCCAACCCTAAGAAAAACAACAACTGTAGAAGGAATAAAGACCAAACGTAAACTAACTTTTCCATATTAAAATCGTTGAAAGAACCAAAAGTCTGCTTTTACTCATGAGAATTCACAATATGCATAAATATTTATCTGCAAAAAAAAAAAAACTACACAAGTTTAAAGTAACCAAAGAAAATAAAGTACAACGCTGATTTTATTTAACTTAGTTTATGACAGAAAGATCATTTTTAAATTACAGTAAAATGCTTCATACAAAGCATTATGTGACATCATCAAAATTCTCTGAGGCATTTTCTACGAGGTCTTCTATATCTTCCTCCCTTGTCAACAATAAATCTCCAATGTCACCTTCCGCTGACATGTTCAACCCTGGCTGTGGAGAAAAACCAACTTCAGCTTCTTCATTCTCTTCTCCCATGTCATACAAATCCCTTGGTTTCACATGAACTACAACACTCCAATCCTTAGCTACTTCATCCTCCACATAGTATACAAGCTGAGCTTCTGATGCCAATATGTACGGTTCATCTTCTTCACGATTACCAGTTTGTATTGGACGAGAGAAATTAACACTGGTAAGCCCCAAATGGTCTTGTTTGATGCCTCTACTGGTAGTGGTATCAGCCCAAACACATTTGAACAATACCACTGTGAAGGAACAACTGTAATTCAATTCAATTATGTCCACAATTTTTCCATAATACGGAACACCACCAACAGCCACTCTATTGTCACGCATGCTTGCATAACTTCTTGTATTAGATGATACATATACTCCACTATTTTGTGTTTTCATCCCATTTTCCTTTGTTAAAGTTCTAAACTTGTACCCATTAACATTGTATGCCCCAAAACGTCTGGCCTGAATCATGGGACCGCACGCAAGCAACTGCAGGTCTTTCGATTGATGCGTACTTTCCATAAGAACCTGAAACCACATAACATTCATGCTTTATATTAAAATCGGTTTTCATATACTACTATTTCCAGGCCAAAAAAACATTGGTCAGGTTAGTATTCTCTCAACCTGATGCTTGAACCACCGAGAAAATTCTGCATGGACGACACTATCTATCTTAGCTTGCGACCTTGTCTCATGACGCAAGCTTCGCTTTGTCTTTTCCCTAAATGTACTTTATTGGAGAGAAGAAAATTAGTCCAACTAGTCACTGGGAGCAAAGAGTTATATTGGTGTTTTATAAATACATGCGTATACTTACTCAAGGAACGGAACCACGGCATCGCAGTTGACTAGCACATGACGATGAGCTTGATGTTTTTCCATTGAAGTGAGTTCGAAATGCGAAACAACCCCTAATGCTTTTCCAATAGCTGGGAACATACTTTCCCCTGAATTATGAAGAACGTCAACGGGCTCATCATCAACTCGCCCTGGTCGGTTGATTCTAGTCTCAATATTATCCAGATACCTAGAACAGAAAGTTAGGATTTCCTCAGATAAATAGCCTTCTGCAATTGAGCCTTCCGGTTGTGCCCTATTACGAACATATTGCTTCAGACGTCCTAAATACCTTTTGTATAAATACAATAAAAATCTCAGTATATACACAATTAATTGAACTGAATGTACTAAAGGGGTTTACAAGCAAGCTAACCTTTCTATTGGATACATCCACCTATAATGTACTGGTCCACCAAGAGTAACCTCATCAATGAGATGCACGGTAAGGTGAACCATGACGGTGAAGAAGAATGGAGGAAAAATCATTTCCATCTGACACAAGGTTTGCACAACATGATTCTGAAGTTCAGCAAGCTGCATAGGGTTTATGGCTTTCCCACAAAGTTCTCGGAAAAATGATGACAAATTTGCAATCACATTAGACACCAGACTCGGAAGTGCATTCTTCACCAAAATTGGGAGTAATTGTTCCATCAGAATATGACAGTCATGACTTTTCAACCCAGATAACTTGCGCTGTCACAAGTCAATACAACGAGCAACATTGCTAGAGTAACCATCTGGAAAGACCACATTCTGCAAAGTCTTCAGGAATACATCCCTCTGTGAATTTGACATCGCAAATATTGCAGAAGTATACTTACCACCTTCCCCCGGCCATAATTCCAGCCTTATACCCATGCATTGTAAATCCCTGCGAGCTTTAAGATTGTCTTTTGATTTGCCGCTATCGTTTAAGATAGTGAAGACCACATTGTCACACACGTTTTTTTCTATATGCATCACATCGAGGTTATGACGCAACATCTGGTCCTCCTAGTACGGGAGGTCAAAGAAAATACTCCTCTTCTTCCAATGCGATTCATCTTCATCCGCATCCTGACCATTGCGTCTTTTTTTGGATGTCACGCTTGAACTCTTCCCAAATGAAACGTGCACATTAGACTGTTGCCTCAATACATCTGTTCCGGATAACTTCTTTGGCGGATCTCTACCTTCAACCCGCCCGTCAAATCTATTCTGGTCTAGTCTGTATTTGTGTCCCTGATTTAAAAAGCGTCGATGGCCCATGAAACACCATTTCTGGCTGTCTCTCAGCCGCTGTGGCTTAGCATCCAAGTTACACGTAGGACAAGCTAACCCACTGTGCGTATTCCAGCCAGATAGGTTCCCCAATCCTGGAAAGTCGCTAATAGTCCACATCAGTGCCGCACACATCTTGAAAGTATTTCCCTCTTTGGCATCATAGGTTTCAACCCCATCCCATAATTGCTTCAACTCATCTATCAAAGGCTGCAAATAAACATCTATGTCGTTACCTGGCATTTTCGGCCCAGGAATAAGCGTGGATAGAATCAAAGATGTCTGCTTCATGCAAAGCCAGGGTGGTAGATTATACGGAATAAGAATCACAGGCCAGATGGAGTACTTTGTGCTCATATTCCCAAAAGGATTAAATCCATCGCTCACCAAGGCTAGGCGAACATTGCGTGGATCCGCGAAAAAATTAGTATACTTTGCATCAAACTTTTTCCATGCTTCAGCGTCCCTTGGATGCCTAAGGAAACCATCGTTATTAGACGCCTGTTTATGCCATAACATATCACTCGATGTCTTGCTGCACATGAATAACCGCTGCAGTCGTGGTATGAGGGGAAAGTAACGAAGACTCTTGGCTGCTATAGGTTTTCCTTTTCTCTTTACTGGTACGTTGAGCCTAATAATAGAACCCTTTTTAGTCTTCTGCTTCCATCTTGAACACCCACATTTCTTGCACCTAGTCAGGTTCTCATCATCACTTCGGTACAGCATACAGTCATTTGGACAAGTATCTATCTTGGTGTATTCAATACCCAACTTTCTTATTGTCTTCCTAGCTTCATACACTGTCTTTGGGAGTTTTGCTTGTTCGAATGCGTCGCGAAGTAAGTCAAGAATCATTGTTATTGCCTTGTCACTCACACCATACATACACTTGATATGATAAAGCTTCACTAAAAATGATCATTTGGAGTACTTTGAGCATCCGGGATATAACTCCTGCTCTCCATCTGACAGTAGATCGTTAAAATCCCGCGCCGCGCGACTTGGACCTTCATACAAGCTCGGTAACACGTCTTCATCATCTTCTGCATGCTCGATTGCTGTGATGTCCTCACTCCTATTTTGTATCGTGAAATTGAATGCATCGTTGACCATTTGGTGCATTTCATTCACTTGGGATATCAGATTTTCATCTTCTCGTCCCAATCCAGGCCTCTCTTCAACCGGATTCTCACCATGACGCACCCAAATAGTATATCCAGGGGAAAATGGTCATAACAACAGATGGTCGTATGCATCCTCTCTTGTTTGCATAAGTTGAAACCCGCATTTAGGATATGGACACTTTATCATGCCATCGGAGGATGCATTCGCAAACGCAAAGTCTAAAAAAGTGTTCAGTCCTTGCCTATATTCCACACTACCCCGTGACTTTGAAATCCAGGTTTTATCAATATCTAGTATAGTATCAGAATATATCGAACTAATTAATAGTGACGTACGAGATATGAGAAGACAAACTGGTAAAAATATGCATCCATCATAACTATGACGATATAGTTTTAGCTAGCAACTTAGTTTTAGCAAATTACAGTTGATATGAAATTTAAAGTTTCTGTGAGTCTACTTTAAAGTGAACACCGTGTAACTAATGTCTTTATTAAATATGTCATTACTTCAACTTGTTTTAACTAAATTATTGTGTAGGTGTCATGCAACTTGGTTGAAATTGTTTTGGTTTTATATTAACTATCATCGAAAAAATTAAATATTACAATCCAATAATGATTTCAAATTTTATGTTACAAGAAATTATAAATTCAAATCAATAAATTATATTTTATTCTCAGCCACCTTTTAATTTGGAATAAAAGTTCCCTTACAGTCTTAATTTAGATATATGGTGCATTAGTTGATTATCATTTTTAATTAGAGTTGGTCAAACTGGATTTTGAATGAAAGTGATCTTGTAAAATTGATTTTGGATAGAAGTGAGTTTCTGCCAACATAATTTATGTTTGGCAATTCTATACTAAAATTGATTTTGATAAAATGAATTTGTTTGGATAATATTAGTTAAAATCACTTTTAGATAGAGAATTTGTATATTACTTGCAACCACCGTCACCTCCACAGTCATGCTCCACCGCCTCGTTTTATCATCTCCCAGCGCTCTCTCTCTGTAGTGGATGGCGTCGTCTGGTCATCGGAGCCAGGATTGAAGATTCGTCACCGCCGCCGCTGTGGAGTTATCTATTGTCGTCCCCGGCGTCGAGTTCTCTGTTCTCCTCATGGTCACCGCCGAGCTTTCTCCTCTCCTCGCCGTCACTGCCGAGGTATCTCTTCTCGTCGCCATCACCGCCGAGGTCTCACTTCTCCTCACCGTCGCCGTCGAGGTCTCACTTCTACGCGCCGTTGCCGTGAATCTCTCTCTTTGTCGCCGTCAAACCGGCTCTTTCTCTCTCTGACCCTTCATCTGGTTAGATTAAAGACTGCTTCTTAAGTTTGTTTGTTCTTGTTTTGTTGATCTGTTTTTAACAATTCTAATTTACTGATTGAGTTGCTGGGGTGGCTCACTGATATACTGTTGCCGAGATTTTGTTAATATCTGACTATTCTGAGTTGCTGAGATTGCTCTAATAGTATTGTTGATTGTTTTTTCTTGTGTTCCTCTGGTTATCTAGTCGGCATTAAGCACAGTTTATTGAATTTGATTTTGATCTCTTGCTTGTTTTATTATGTTGATTTGTTGCTAATAATACTATTTGAGCTGTTGATACTGATTCTGAATTGTATGACATCTTGTGAATTTGGTTAAATTTTATATGCTATTGTTAACATGTTTTTTAGTTGTTTATTTTTTTTTTTGGGTTAAAAATTTAATTTTTCAAATGCTGTTTATTTTGATTTAGACTGATATTAGAAAAAGTATAAAAAGAGGGTTCAAATAGTACATACATGAGACATAAACAAACAATGTGACTTACCTGGTTGAAGATCCATATAACTAGCTATTGGTGTGATAATTAAGGAGTTCAACAAACTGAAAAACAAAAACCAAGGTTCATCGTTAGATATAAAAACAATTTAATGTGAAACATCTCAAAGTAGCATGTATAAAAACATTTACAGAGAAACCCAAGTAGAGGAGAACCAGAGAGGTGAATGTGGCTTCAGAAATGATTAAGTGCTGAACTTGTGTATACTGATTGTATTGCTTTTCAGTGAAATTTATTTAGTTGAATAAGCACGTTTATAACATTTGAGAATCACAGATTTTTATAATTGATTATCTCAACAAACTTTTGAAATTCCCATAAAGTTCTCTATTTTTATGTTATCCTAACCGTTTAGCTCCACTTAAATTATGCAGGTGGTACATTTTACTTTTATAAAGATACAATGGTTAACTTGTTTAAGTTAATATGGTAACTGAATAACATATTTGGTGCAACAACTAAGGAACATGTAAATTGCATAACAAAAATTTAAAAGTGATTTGAAAATACTCTAACAAACTATTTGAATTGATTAAGTTAAATCTGATTTTCAAACGGTGTTGTGATCTGATTGCATAACAGAAATTTAAAAGTGATTTGAAAATACTCTAACAAACTATTTGAATTGATTAAGTTAAATCTGATTGTCAAACGGTGTTGTGATCTGATCCCATTTCTTCTCATTTTCTGTTGTATACATAAACCCCAAAATTTCGATTTTTTTTAAAATAAAAAATACTACTAGTTCGTTTTGTTTTTGTTCATTCGTAAAGTTATTTTTCCCGCTTTCTTTCATTCTTCCAGCGATATGTCTGCATTGAAAGAAGATCAATGAGAAACCTTGTTTCCTTGTTCACCTGTTTGTAGCCCGTTTATTAGGTAAGCTTCTTCTTCGTCATCTTCATCTTCTTCTTCAGTCTAATTTCATGGGAAAAGGGTTTTAGCTTTCTGAAGGAAAACAAAAGGGTCTAACTTTTTTCGCAAAGGTCTTTCCGAAACCCATATTGTGAAAGTTTGCTCCTTTGTGTGAGAAAGTGAGCTCTGTTGTTTTTTATTAGTGTATATACATATATTTTAGAAATCCTCTCTTGTTGTGATTCTCATTTAAAGTGTGATGATCTATTTTAAAATGGATATTAAATATAATGGAAGAAAATTAAGCTAAAAGTCAAAATTTGAACAAAAAACGGAAAGTATTTTAACTATGAAATACAAAATATTTTACTAAACAACACAGAAACTTATCTTTTTAATTGTGTTTTTTTCCTTCTAGTTCTTTGTTGTTCTGGTTTTTTTTTGTTTTGCATTTTCTGTTTTTCCTCCTGTTGTTCTTGGTTTTCTTTTAGTGAGACAAATAAGAAAATAAGAGAAACAGAACAAAAATTAAAAAAAATGGGAAAGAGGGAGAAAGAAGACAGAGGTTACATGTTGAAGAATAGAGAAATAAAGGGGTTCGAAGCTACTAATTGCACTTTTCGAAGCTACTGATTGCACTTTGTTATATAGTTAGTTTGTTATAAAATTAAATTGTTCACACCTTATTTTTAATTGTTAAATTATCTGTCAGCAAACGTATTAATTAAAAACATATAATAATGTTGATGAAAGTTGGCAAAGATATCATTATTATTCATAGTTACAATTCAACGACTATATAGATACAATTTTTATTGATATTCCATGTCAGGTAGTATATGTCTTTGCAAAATCTTTAATTATTCGGACCCTTTGTATTATTGACTGCCATGCTATGAAGGGCAATTCTGTGTGGTTGCATATGGTATGGCGGGATTGTGATAGCATCATAGTTCACCTTGTTTATGCTTCTGCTCCTTACAAACAGTTTCATGAAATACCCTAACGGGACAACATATCTAACTCTCGTTCCTGTTTCTTTGCACAATAAAGCTGATCCTATAAAGTGGATTGATCCTATGATTTCACTTATTTTTGTATATAGTTATAAATATAGTAAAATATCGCTGTGCCTGAATAGAATCCAGTGATGCAAAATAGAAATTAACTGCATCAATTTATTCAATGTTTGTGAATTTGTGCATGGTCTATACCATGATTTGGGTCTGCAGGACCTCACCGTGCAGACTAATCAAACTTACACTTTTTAATTGCAACAAAGCTACTTTTGGTTATGATTGAGTCATGAGTACTTTCTTTCATATCATAGATTTGTTTTGTGAGGTCTTTGGAGTCTCGATAACTCAAATTTGACATTATTTGTCCTTGTTCACTACGAATTCTCTGATCATGCCAAAAATAATATAGTAGTATTTTGTTTGAGAAGGAATTGGCTTGCTGCTAGATAGATTACTTCTACTTGTAGCTGTTGAAATAAATAATGTTGATTATGATTCTTGATCTTCATTTCATTTGGTTGCTGCTTGGATTTTTGAATATTTGGATTTTCCTGTTTGTTACATTCTCTTTCGGCACAAACTGTTTACCAAGCCGATTCAGTTCCCTTCTTGTGTTAATTTTTTTCATATTCTAGATTTGTTTTGTGAGGTTTTTGGAGTTTCAATTACTCAGCTTTGACATTATTTGTGCTTGTTGCCTATGAATGCTTTGATCATGCAAAAATAATATCAGCTGTTATTGTATTCCAAATTGCAATCATGAAGGTCCCTTTTGGTCACGTGTAAATTTGGAACATGTTAAATTCAACATTGATGCTGCATGTATTGTTATTAGCCTCCTTCTTCATTTATACATACCTTTCTATAACTCTTAGGTTTGGTGTTAACATTAAAACAAATTAATGTTTTTTATTTTAAACTAATTTAATTAGACTTAGTTGATTATTTTGTTAAATTATTTAAAAAAACTTAATTCTAATATTCTATCAGTTTATGATGTATCATGTAATGTGTCTTATTGTGTTCCATATATATTGCATAATTTTTTATTCCCTATTTTTGGGGGTATAATGTGTATTCTCTATTTGTTTTAAGCATTTTTTTTATGCTGTGTTTGTCATGTGACTAGTGTTTGTAAGGATGCCTAGGAAACCAAGGTACAACATTATACGGGAACCCCCGAAAGATGCCAGAACTAATGCCAGTACTGAAGAGACAACGGTTAGTGTTTGTGGTTAACATTTCTTGACGTAACCTTATGTGAAAATTATATGACCTTCAATTGTATCATCGAACCCCATTAATTCTTCTCCCTGCAAAATTATTAGTTTATAAAATAAAATAATTCTCAATATTAATTCGTTTTCTAAGATATAATTCCAAATAGTTTCACATTGCGTTAAGGTTGGGACCACGACTAGAGGAGCTCAGACATCGCAGGAGGAACCACGTGATAGGGTTCCTCCGATATCATCCTCAGCTAATAAAGCTCCGGCTTCACGTATGAATGAACCATTTCGTGCACCGCGCATCGATCATAGGAATGCACAATCGAGTACTGCCGATGAACCTCAAACTCCAACAGACAACATAGAGACTCGGCATCGCGTGGAAGTGGCTGATCATGAATTAGGGGATGAGGATTACGACCCAGAGGAGGATGAAGTTCCGTCATTTGATGACCACATCGACGACTTGTTTGCTGCCCAAGAAGTCGAAGGTCAGCATAACAACAAGAAAGCCAAATATACAGATTTCTGGGAAGTTACTGTTATCGGTAAACAATTTTTCCTCCCATTTTCGTAAACAGTGATCTTTATAGTCCTTTACTTCTATTTTTCTTTTGTGCAATGATTAGAGAGTAATTTTGTTTCCCATACACATCTTAGAGGACGGTGTGAGAAAAGTTTCTAAGCTGAGCGTGAAGGAGGCTATAGGCCTCCCTTCCAATACGAAGATAGTACTCCAGTTTAACAGTGAGCTGCAACCGATTAGTCAGGCGGCAGGATTACTGAGTGGTTTCATAGGGAGTTTGGGTGCGGATTATTCCCAGTTCCCCATACACTTAGAAAGTTGGAAGCTGGTGAGCAAAGCAAAGAGGGATCATGCGTACGACATGCTTAAGGTAGAACTTTAAGCTTCTACAATTTAAGCAATTTTAGTTTTCAGTTTTTTTTTAGGTCTTTTGCATGGGTAATTTATATGGTTACAAATATTTTTATATTGTGTTTTTCACATCATTATTTAAACACTTCTCATTTATACGTAATTGCGATTGCTTGTACTGGATTTGAGGGTCATACTTCAACAATTTAAATTAGCCTGTAATGGTTGTGGCATTTCTTAAATATATCAATCTTATACTTGTTTGTTGGTCTTCGTTAATGACAATGTAAACTAATTGCAGCGGGTCTTTTATTATGAGGACGATGCCGGAAGAAAAATAAAGCGTGATATTTTGAAGAGGATAGGAAAGAACTGGAAGGATTCAAGGCACCACTTGTTTCATAGGTGTTACAAACAACTAAGGACTTATGAGGAAAATCTTCAGCATCACCCGAAAGGAATAGACAAAAATGATTGGAAAAAGTTCGTTGACTATCGCCTGAATGAAGAAACGCAGGTAAGCCTTGGTATATTCTATTATTTCCACATAAAAACATATGTATACATAGTAATTCCCTTACAGTTTATATTCATCATATCTTTCTCATCTGCATTTGTTTTGTTATTTGTTCATAGAAAAAGTGTAAACAGAACACTTTAAATTGGAGCAAGCAACTTTACACACATACTGGGGGCTCCAAAACCTTGGTAAGAAAAAAAGACGAAGTGGTAATAAGTCATCATTTGCATTAAGATTTTGATTAAGCTTCTTGGAAAATTTTTTTGTTTACTAAATTGTGTCAATATCAACGATATAGGAGAGAGAGCAAGGAAGGCCCGTTGGTAGAGGAGAGTTGTTTATCATAACTCATAAGAAAAGAGATGGCTCGTATATCCACCCTGATGCGCGTGTTGTTAGTGTAAGTCATGTTTGAAAATTTGAAGCAATATATAGCTTACTGTATATATGGTGCTACTGTTAACTTCTTTCTTTCCAATGTTGTATATTTGTAGGAAGCAATTACGAATGTTGAGAGGCAGGATGGATCCTCTAAGCACATTTCACAGAATGACTCGCTAGCACAAGTTCTCGGAAAGGAGCACCCAGGACGAGTTCGTGCCCTAGGTGCTGGACCATGTCCCACCCAAGTCTTTGGTAACGCTGCTGGACAACCGTCGGGTTCTGCAGAGTCGAATGCAGAGGATAAGAGGATGATTGCAGAATTGACGGCTAAGTTAGAAGAAGAGCGGGCGAAGAGACAGTCAATACATAAGGTCTTGGGATATGTAGTCCAACAGTTAGGAGGCAATTTGCCAGTTGAGATTGCTGAAGAGCTGCCTTTTGTGGGCGGTACACCGGACTCGTCATGCGCAGGGCCATCTGCATCTGGAAATCACAACCCGCAACAAAAATCTTGAATTTCAGAAAACCTTTTAGTTAAGGTTGACAAGTTCATTTTTCCTGCGGACTTTGTAATCTTGGACACTGAAGAAGAAGAAAACAATTCAATCATCTTGGGAAGGCCATTCTTGGCCACTTCTAGGGCCATCATAGACGTAGAACAAGGAGAATTGACTCTCCGAATGCATGATGAGAGTGTCACTCTGAGTGTATTGCCAGAAACACAGTTCAGTGATGAGAAGAAGAATTGTATGGAACCTGACAAGGAAGAATCATAGTTGGAGGAAGGAATTAACAAAATAGTTAACAGCAACCTCCCAAGGCAAGAGATTGTGCAGAATGATGCAGAAATTCAAGAAGATATTGGAGTGTTAGCCACCAAGAAGAGAAATCTCCAAAGTAAGCCTACGGCCAAAGAAGCAAGATCAACAAAAGAAAGGAAGAAACACAGAAACAAAACAAAAAGGGGTTGGAAGAACAGAAAGATTCCAACAGAAGGGCTTTCCAAAGGTGATAAAGTGCAATTGATCTATCAACAACTGGGAGCAAGCCGACAGACTGATGACTACTACACTGTCAGCAATATACTCTCATTAGAGCATGCTGAAATTGAACACCAAGGAACAAAGAGGAGGATCACAGTTAGGGTGGACAAGTTGAGGCACTACAATCATCAACCACCATAAAAGAAAGCCCCAGTGTCAAGCTAGTGACATTAAAAGAGCGCTTGCTGGGAGGCAACCCAACCTGAGGTAGTTTTCTTTTCATAGCCTTTGCAATAAAAATGTTGAATAATTGGTATGCATTGCAAGGAGCTAAGTTTGGTGTTGCACACCAAAACAATTTAAGGGAGAATGAAGAATTCTAAGTTTGGTGTTCCACCAAAACCTCATTTAAAAGCACATTCTCACCTCCTGCACAATACTAGCTCCAAGCAATCAAACAGATTATTCAACTACTTAACTGCTTTCTAGTTTTAACTCCATAACCTTTAGCGAGGACACAAGATTTTACATATAGTTAACATGTTGCATCAGAGGAAGTGGCAAGGAATTAATTTTGGTGTTCCCACACCAAATTAAATCCAAAAGCCACACTCAATTCATACATATTAACCAGTCACCTAAGGGCTTAAAAAGCAAGCAACTTTTGAGAATTATGCAGGAAACTAACCGCCAATTGAAGACATCATGCACCACAACTAAAAAGGGGTACAACAAAAGGAAGAACAAAAGAACTGCAAACCAATAGGTTGTATCTATACTTAACTCTTGTGGCTGAAAAATGCTTCGACTGATGACTTGCTAAAGTGTTCATCTAGTATAGGCAGGATCACTCTTGGCAATAAGAAAGCTAGTCTAAGTGTGTGCTTGTGTGTTTACTTTCACCTAACTAAATGCATGCTTTGTCCCCTGCATCCTTAATTCAATAAAAGAAATGTTTGGAATGTGAAATGAGATAGTTCTTTGTTAGCTGGAAGTACAATAATAGTGAGTGGTGGTATGAATGCATGATTGTATGATAGCTCACTTTTAGGGAATAAAAGAACTAGACTGTCTCCTTTTAAGTAGAAGGTAGCTCACTGTCTATGAATCTCAATAAAATAAAAGTCCTAGGTTAAAAAGAAAAACAAAAAGAGAAAAGAAAAAGCCAAAAATGGCAACAGAACAAAAGAAAAATAAAAAGAAACAAAGCTAGACACCAATAGCTTGAACCTTAGAATATATGCCTGTGGTGTCTTTGTACTAGGATCTGCTTGGATTATTAAGTTCTTTGGAGTGCATCAACACTTGGTGACTTGGGTTAACTAACCGGGGATCATCAACTGAAAGTCCACTATCAAGAGCAACCTAACTATAAGGTATTTAGTAACCCAAAGAGGTGCTGGGCATCAATGTTCTAAGAAGGAATGTGAGCCATGTGTCTATAGTGAGTAATGTGTCAAGCATAAAGAAAGAAAAGAGCTTGTTACACATGACACTGAACTAAAGCTTATAAAAAAAAAAAATAATAGTCAAGGACAAAGGAATAATGAGAGGTCATAGCAGTATGTTGCTTGATGCTTGAAGGAGACTTTCTAGGCCTAAATGTCAATAAGAAGTGAGTATTTACATATCTACATAGAATCCAATGAGCTACCAATAATACTCTGCTAGCATGAACATCTTCTTCCATTTCATTCTTTCTTCTCAATAATTCTTTTCTTGCTTGGGGACAAGCAAGCTTTAAGTTTGGTGTTGTGATGACAAGTCATCTTAGCCTAGTTTCACTAGCCTTTTTCTGTTGTTTTCAATTGATTTTATGCACCTTCTTGAGCCATAAGTAAGCCAATTGGGTAGAATTTCATGTTTCCTTTGATTCAATCAACCATGGATAAATTAATGCAATTTCATGAGATTTTGTGCTATAACTGTCATATATTATGAAAGAATAACAATCTCATGATTTTGAGCATAGCTTTGATGTCTTTGATTGATTGATGATAGGTAAAAAGAGCTTTGAAGAAGGTTGAAGAAAGAAGGAATGACAAAGAGCAAGAGAGAACAAAAAGCTTGAGCCAAAGCTTACCTCAAACTTTAGCTCAAACTTTTGGAGGAGCTTGACTACACCCTGGAGGGAGCAAAAGCTTGCGCCAACGTTTGACCTCAAGCTTTTAGGCAAACGTTGGCACCACAACAAACACACCCTGGAGGGAGCAAAAGCTTGTGCCAACGTTTGACCTCAAGCTTTTAGGCAAACGTTGGCGCCACAACAAACACACCCTGGAGGGAGCAAAAGCTTGCGCCAACGTTTGACCTCAAGCTTTTAGGCAAACGTTGGCGCCACAACAAACACACCCAGGGAGCAAAAGCTTGCGCCAACATTTGCCCTCAAGCTTTTAGGCAAACGTTGGCCAAGAGGCATACAAGAGGGATCCACGTTTGGCTCAAAGTTTGACCTCAAACTTTAGCTCAAACGTGGATGACAGCAAGGAAGTCTAGCTGATATGAAAAGCTTGAGTAAAAGTTTGCCTCAAACTTTTACTCAAGCTTTAATGGTTCATGGCCCGGTTCACAAGTGGGTTTCTCTCTAACTCCAAGAGCAATCAACAGAGGCTTTTATCAACCCAATTCCATCAAGAGCAAAGGCCCAATTCAAGGCTTGAAGATCATTTGAAGAGAGTGTATAAATAGCTTAGAATTTAAGTTTTAGGGGAGCTTTTTCCGTTTTAGTTTTGCTGAGTGATTTTGGGAGAGCTTTTGGTTAGAAGTTATTTTGAGATTTTGAGTCTTGGGGAAGGAGAATTGAATTCTCTTCCTCTTAGTTTTCTTGTTTTCAATTTCATTTACACTTGTCTTGAATCTTGGGTTGAAGAATTGAGGAAATTCTGTCTCAATCTCATCTTGAGATCTCTCTCTGTTTTGATTTACTGCATCATTGAGAATTTGCGATTTCACTTCTTTTCTTCTACGGCTGGATCTTTACTTTTCTTGCAATTGAATTCTCAATTTGGATCTAGGAAGGCATTGAGATCTAGACTTGGTTACCTAGTCTCTTGAGTCCTGAGATCTACATCTTTTAATTTTAATTTCCTTGTTTCGTTGCTACACCAAGCTTATTTTCATTGTCATTTGAGATCCGATTTAATTGAATCCATCTTTTACATTTCTGTTTGTTGAATTTTACTTTTCCTTGTTAAATTCCTGCAAATCCACTTCCCAATTCCCTTTATAATTCAAGTAATTTACATTTCTTG
>NC_029789.2:90591779-90598988 GCF_000816755.2 Arachis ipaensis
AAGATATTCATTCGTTCTTCAACTTGATGAATGTGATGATCTGTGACACTCATCATCATTCTCACCTATGAACATGTTCCTGACAACTACCTCTGTTCTACTAGCAATGGCTTGAATGTGTATCTCTTGGGTTTCTAATCTAAAATTAGAACCTTCGTGGTATAGGCTAGAATTATTGGCGGCCATTTCTGAGTAGGATCCGGGAAGGGATGACTGTGACGAGCTTCAAACTCGCGAGTGTTGGGCGTGTGACAGACGCAAAAGGATCAATAGATCCTATTCCAACATGATCGAGAACCGACAGATGATTAGCCGTGTGGTGACAGCATGCGTAGAACATTTTTACTGAGAGGACGGGAAGTATCCATTGACAACGTTGATGCCCAACATAAAGCTTGCCATGGAAAGGAGTATGAATGATTGGAAGAAGGCAATAGGAAAGCAGAGGTTCAGGAGGAACAAAGCATCTTCATACGCTTATCTGAAATTCCTACCAATGAATTACATAAGTATCTCTATCTCTATCTTTATTTTATGTTTTATTCATCTTTTGATTATCAATCCTCCATAACCATTTGAATCTGCCTAACTGTGATTTACAAGATGACCATAGCTTGCTTGAAGCCGACAGTCTCCGTGGGATCGACCCTTACTCACGTAAGGTATTACTTGGACGACCCAGTGCACTTGCTGGTTAGTTGTGCGGAATTGTGATAAAGTGTGATTCATGTTTGAGAGCTCCAAGTCTTTGGTGCCATTGTTGATTATCACTATTTCGTGCACCAATTACCTTGCATAAGAACTGGATGGTATCCAAGGTTCTTGACCCTCCATTACCCCCTAACAAGGGAGGCACTTGCATAAAGGATTCAGCATTCAAGCCTCTTCCCTTGGATGGAATTAATTCAATCCCTCCTAAGACCAAACGTAAGTTTGGTGTTAGATGTACACTATCTACAAAGGAGGAAGGCCCCAAAAGGAAGATACATAGGGGCTGGAAAAACAAAAATATCCCTACTGAGGGCTTTTCACCATGGAAGATGGTGGTATTCACTTATCTCATTATAGTATTCACCATGGAAGAGCGAAGTGACAAAAAGGGACATCGGCATACTACTGTAAGCCCAACCCTGCCTCAGGCAGTGAGCAAGATCCTGTCTCTTAAGCGTATTATGCTATTCCATAAGAGCCCTGATGGCCACGGAATACCGTCGGTAAGGAATTTCACATGATTTTCGCATTGCAAGTATAGCCCTCAACCGACAAATAATCCACGAATGAAATTTCAAAGGAATTGGTTGTCACAAGTTCAACCCCAATAAAAATAACCGAAGTATTCAAACCTCGGGTCGTCTCACAAGGAATGGGCAAACATGTGCTTCAACATTGGTTAGAATTCCGGGGTTGCAAGTCATGAGGAAGAAATTAAACTAAGAATCCTAACAAGCAAGTAATCTTGGAGTGCAAGAAACTAATTTAAACAACTAAAGCAAGATGTGAGCAATTCCAAACTAATAAGATAACATCCAATATAATTCTACTCTAAGACTAACCAAATAACTATGACCAAGACAAACAATTAGGATTTTTGGGGTTTTCAAATATGAATAATAAAGCAACTCTTGGCTAGACATGGGAATTGGGGTCACTATCCTTGTCTAATAACCATATCTTGACAATTATGAGGAACCAAACTCATTAAGTCTACTTCTATACTTGAAGTATGTTAAATGGTTTAGTCAACATCCACCCATAAGGTCCAACCTAGCTACTAATTGACTTAGTAGTAGGCTAGTGTCAATGGCTATCAAATTGACCACTAAGGGTTCCCAAATCATCAAATCCATTAGACCCAATGACTCAAGTTTCCCAATTCCCTTAGCCTAAGCCAAGAGTAAAAAGAACTACTCCATAATCAAGGGAAACATTTCATTAAACATATGGTAAGCATTACTAAAAGACATATTCAAAGTGCAATTAAATTGAAATTAACAAGTACCCACTAACAATTATCAATATACAATCACTCAAATAACACAATTAATCATGAAAATCAACAATGTAACATTAGCAATTCAAGATTGACAAGATTCATGAAATGAGTATAAAATGACAATTGACAAGAAAACATAAATCTAACACAAGATCTAAACAAAATTATGATAAGGGATTCAAATTAAACAATCAAAACTAGTAATTAACAAGATCCAATTCAGAATTCAACAAGGGAAGATCAAATCAAACTAGATCTAGAGAGGAACAAGAGTTTCTCTCTCTAGAATAACAAGAACCAAAAACTAGCTAAAAATTGTGTCTCAGTGTCAATGAATGATCCCCCCTTTCCCCTTAGCATCCTTGGGTCTTTTCCATGCAGAACCAGCTTGAATTCGGGCCTCTTCAGCCTAAAAAATCACCAGGCACGATTTCCTTTAATGAGGTCACGTGCAGCTTGTCACGTGTGCACGCCATGCGTGCGTGCGCGCCAATTGATTTTGTGATCCACGTGTGCGTGCCATGTACGCGTGTGCACCGGTGTGGATTTCTCTAATCTGCACGGATACGCCGATCTTCGTGTGCTGCTTCCAACTGTCCACATCCACACGTGCGCGTGAGGTGCTCGTGCGCGCCTCTGCTGAAATTCCCAAAATCCAAATCTTCATGTTCCTTCCTCTTGTGCATGCTTTTTTTCTCTCTTCTAGGCTATCCTTTCCCTATAAATTCTGAAATCACTCAACAAACATGTCACGGCATCGAATGATAATAAAAAAGGATCAAAATATAGCAATTCTAAGGCAAAAGAAGCATGTTTTCCATCATGAGGCAATATTAGAAAGAGAACACAAAACCATGCAATTCTTGTGAATAAGTGTGAAAAATATTGACAAAACCCCCCAAATTCTATATAATATAAACCACAAAATTGAGGTTTATCAAATCTCCCCACACTTAAACCAAGCATGTCCTCATGCTTAAAAATAAAAAGACCAAGGATCATGGTAAGAAAGGGTTTATGAAGTGCAAATTTCCTAAGTGAATGCATGCAACTAATGTAAAATCATCTATCTACTTGGTCAAGGGTAATTCTATCTTCCAAGAACACATATGAGCATACGCGGTGAAAATAACATGTAGTGCATAAATCCTACCAATTTGAACATTACTATGAAGTGTATATAACTTGCTAGATGAACACTTGTGAAAGCCGGGAACAAGGAGTTGAGCATCAAACTCTCACCGGAAGTGTATCCGCTCTATTCTATCGAATGTATAGGGTTCGTCACTCAATCCTCTCCTAATCATGCTTTCCAAGATTTGTCTTTCATCTAACAATCAACAATTACTTAATGCATGCTCACAAGTATCATGGGGTCTTATTCATGGGTTGTAATGGGGCTAGGGTGAAGGTAAGGATGTATATGGTTAAGTGAGCTTAAAATTTGAATCCTTAATTAACCTAAGATCCCACTAGACATATAGAACAACCTATACAACTATAATACAGTACCTAGCTACCCATACGTTTCACTTTTTGCATACTCATGCATTCTTTTCAATTCACATCCCATATGCATTGTTATTATTACTTTATCTTGGGGCATTTTTGTCCCCTTTCATTGCTTTCTCTTTTCCCATATTTTTGTTTCTTCTATTTTTTTTTCTATTTCTTTTTCTTACATTCTCATATATTCACAATTTTTTTTGGTCCCCTTTTTCTTTGGGGTTTCATGTACAAAAGTTTCAATGCATATGGTTCAATCATTCAATACATGAATATGTTTCCAAATCCCATAATTTTCGATTACAACTACAAATACACCTCTTTACGCCTACCCAAGTTCCCAAGTACACCCTCCCATTTGAACGATACACACCTTCACATACCTAAGCTAATCAAGGATCGAAATCTAGGGACATTCATTGTTTTTCACTTAGGGTTGTTGATGTGCTCTATTTAAGAACAAAGAGGGTTTATCATGGGCTCAAAATTGGTTAGCAAGGGTAGATAGAAGGGTTAAGGCCGTTTGGGAAAAGTGACTATTGAAATGATGGCCTCAATCATGTAAATGCATTCATACACAAAGTAATGGACATATAGAATCAGACAAAGCAAGGATTACAATCATAGAGAGAAAATAATGCACACAAGAATGGAAAATAGTGGTTAGAAGATATAACCACACAATAGGCTCAAAACTCACATGCTTGTGTTTGTAGCTCAATCACTATGTTTCAAAATACATTCTTGAAGCAAGTTCACTGCAAAAAAAAAAATTTCAAAATTGGTAGGGTACCCCGAAATTACAGTTTCTTGGGGAAGAAGTCATTATTTTGACCAAGTAACTCTATAGAGACAAACTATCATGAAAAGGGTATTTACAAGCAAGACTAACTACAAATGCAATGTACTAACTACTAAGCAAAAGATAAATCCATGGGTGTTGAAATGAAGAGGTTGTTACCCATGGAGATCGGTCGAACGACCTCCCCGCACTTAGAATTTAGCACGGTCCTCCGTGCTATCAACAATGCGCAAAGGGCGGTCGGGACCGGAACCTTCATTGTCCCCTTCATCAGAGCTCCCATCACTTGGGTTTGAGGTGGATGTGAATATTTCGGGTTCCTCCATGCTAGGGGTAACACAACGCAAGAGCTTCTTGATGTAAGTGTATCGGCGTTAGTTGCGCCACTCATATCTATCAATCTTCCGGTGTAGATCTTCTATCCTTTGATGGGTGGATCTTTGCCATGGTGGTGACGATGAGGTGGAAGGAATAGTAGATGGGAGGGCTATGTCAAGGCTTGGGTTGTTCACAGGAAGCTGTAAGTATTTCCCGCTTGGGACCACATCGCCCTTAGCCGGAACTATAGCCTTCGTGTCCATGGCTTCCTAAGGAACACCCGCAGCAGCAACTAAATAAGATACCAATGCTGGAAATGGCAAATTACCCCGGGCGTGGACTTGACCCATCGCTTTCTTGATAAGAAGCGGAATGTTCACCGGTCTCTCCGTGAGAACACACCAAACAAGCAAGGTGAGATCCGCCATAAAGGATGACTTATGGGTGCTAGGTAGCACATAGTAGGATAGGATCTGGCCCAAGCTCTAGCTTCTACAGTGAGGAAACGTGCGTCAATGCACTTGGGCCTTATCTGGAGTCGACCATGGGTCCAAAATGTCTCTGGTTCAGCAATGACTCGGAGGATCGAGTCCCAATCAAATCCAAACTCTTCTTGCTGGCGTAAGACCTCTTGGTAGCCATCCATGTCACTTGGTACTGGTAAGACATTAAGCACTTGCTGAATAGCCTCTTCTGAAACTGAGACTTGCTTCCGGCGCACGTATACCGATTGAAGAGAGGGAAGATGGTAGTTAGTGTATAATTCTACCACCCATGAAAGGTTGACCTCTTGTGGTTTTCTCAGAAGAAACTCCCATCCTCGCCGTTCAATGCGGGGTAGAATACAAGAAGCCATCTTGTCCGGCGGGGCGACTAGATGCTCGGCATGATAGTTCCTTTCAACCATGGCAGGGAACACAAGTTCATAGAAGTGGTTGGGGAACCTTGAAGAATCCTTTGCCGGTTTGCTCTTCTCTTTTTCATCAATAGGAGCGGGTGCCTTCGCCTTCTTAGATAGGGGTTTGGCTCCTAATGTAGGGTGCGCTTTAGAGTTTGACTTTTGGGGTGTCCTCTTTGTGGTTAATTTTCTTGATGCTTTCTCCTTGCCTTTCTTGGTGGCCATCCTAAAAAAGGAAGGGAAAGAAGGAAAGCATTAAACCCAAAGGATCATCTCAACAAAAATATGCAAGTGAAAGATAGTGCTCAAAAGAAATAGTGCAACATGGTAATCATAGAGGCATGGTGCACAACACTTGGCATGGGATGCAAGAGGGAGTAAAGCATACAATATGGCATGAGAAGAATAATCTCAAGCATCCATAACAAAGAGCAAGTCATGTTCAATGAGTATCTAATTAGCAAGTCATGACTCGAAGGTGGAAGCAATTGCCTTTCCATTCCTCTTTCTAGAGGTTTCTCCGGCCTTAGGTGCCATAAATGGTTATAGAAAAACAAAAAAAGCTGAACTTTTCCACACCAAACTTAAAAGGTTTGCTCGTCCTCGAGCAAAAGAATAAAGAAAGGAGGAGAAGAAGAAGAGATGGATGAGATGGAGGTGTGTGAATTATTCGGCCAAGGGGGGTTTTAGGTGGTTATGATGTGGAAAAGAAAGGAGTGATGGTTTGAATTTGAGTGGGTAGGTGTAGGTGGTTTGTATGATGGTTTTGGAGGAGTAATGGAGGTGATTGGTGGAGGTTATTTGGGGAAGAGTATTATGAAAAGGTGTGAAGAAGTGAGAGAGTGAGTTAAGGTTGGTGGGGATCTTGTGGGGTCCACAGATCCTGAGGTGTCAAGGATTTCCCATCCCTGCACCAATTAGGCTTGCAAAACACCCTTTGCTGCCAATCCTGGCGTTAAACGCCAGGTTGCTGCCTATTTCTGGCGTTTAACGCCAGCTTCTTGCCCTTTTCTGGCGTTAAACGCCAGTCTGGTGCCCATTTCTAACGCCCATTCTGCTGCCTTTACTGGCGTTTAAAAGCCAGTAGGCTTCTCCTTCAGGGTGTGTTGTTTTTCATTCTGTTTTTCAGTTTGTTTTTGCTTTTTCAATTATTTTTGTGACTTCACATGATCATCAACCTACAAAAAACATAAAATAACAATGGAAAATAGAAATTAACATAGATAAGTAAAATTGGGTTGCCTCCCAACAAGCGCTTCTTTAATGTCAGTAGCTTGACAGTGGGCTCTCATGGAGCCTCACAGATACTCAGAGCATGATGATGGCCTCTTAACACCAAACTTAGAGTTTGGTTGTGGCCTCCCAATACCAAACTTAGAGTTTGAATGTGGGGGTTTTATTTGACTCTGTATTGAGAGAAGCCTTTCATGCTTCTTCCCTTTCCTGTCTGCAAACCATGGTGCTTCCTGAATGGCAAAGAGTTGCTCATCTGGAAAGGTTTCAGAGATCTCAGTAGGAGGGAGGGATGCCCCTGCTACTGGTTCTATCCGGGACAGGTGATCAGCTACCTAGTTCTCTATCCCTTTTCTGTCTCTTATTTCTATATCAAACTCCTGCAGAAGCAACACCCATCTTATGAGCCTGGGTTTTGAATCCTGCTTTGTGAGTAGGTATTTAAGAGCAGCATGGTCA
>NC_029789.2:90599167-90615581 GCF_000816755.2 Arachis ipaensis
AAGGTCTTCCTAGAATCAGAGTTGCACTCTTGTGCTCCTCTATTTCCAGCACTACAAAGTCAGTGGGAAAGGCAAATGGCCCAACCTTGACAATCATGTCCTCAATTACGCCTGATGGGTATTTAATGGAGCCATCAGCAAGTTGAAGACATATCTGGGTTGGTTTGACCTCTTCAGTCAAGCCAAGCTTTCTGATGGTTGATGCAGGTATTAGATTGATACTTGCTCCAAGGTCACATAGAGCTGTCTTAGTACAAGCACCCTCTATTATGTATGGTATCATAAAGCTCCCTGGATCTTGAAGCTTCTCTAGTAAGCTTTTCAGAATGACTGCACTGCATTCTTCAGTGAGAAACACTTTTTCAGTTTCTCTCCAATCCTTCTTATGAATTAAAATCTCTTTCATGAACTTAGCATAAGAGGGTATTTGCTCAAGTGCCTCTGCAAATGAGATCTTTATTTCAAGAGTCCTGACATAGTCTGCAAAGCGGGCAAATTGTTTATCCTGCTCCGCTTGGCGGAGTTTCTGAGGATAAGGCATCTTGGCTTTATATTTTTCAACCTTAGCTGTTGTAGGTTTATTCCCTACAGAGGTGGTTGGAGAAGCCTTCTTAGAGGGGTTACTATCAGCACTTGCAGGTGTCTAATCCCTTATTGGCGTTTGAATGCCAGGATTGGGCATCCACTGGGCGTTTAACGCCAGTCTTTCACCCTTTTCTGGCGCTTGAACGCCAGAATTATTCCTCTCTGGGCTCTTGCTGTCCTTAAAGGGATTTTGGGCAGTGGTTTGGTCGTCCTCTGTCAGTTGTTCCTTTCTTGGCTTTCTGCTACTTTGAGCTGATTTATTTAATGTCTTCCCGCTCCTTAATTGGACAGCTTGACATTCTTCTGTTATCTGTTTAGATAGCTGCTGTCTTGTCTGATTCAATTGTGCTTCCATATTCTTGTTAGCATTTTTAGTGTCTTGGAGCATCTCTTTGAATTCTGCTAATTGTTTTGTCATAAGGAGTAATTGCTGATTAAGTTCAACAATCTGTTCTTGAGGATTAGGATCAGTAGTTACTGCCATAGCCTCTTCTTTTATTGAGGACTCACTATTTGAGTATAGATGTTGATTTCTAGCAACTGTATTTGAGTTCTTGAGCCTCTTCAATTGTTTTTCTCATGTGTATAGATCCACCAGCTGAGTGGTCTAGAGACATCTGAGCTTTTTCTGTAAGCCCATAGTAGAAGATGTCTAACTGTACCCACTCTGAAAACATTTCAGAGGGGCATCTTCTCAGCATCCCTCTATACCTCTCCCATGCATTATAAAGGGATTCATTATCCTCTTGCCTAAAGCCTTGGATGTCCAGCCTTAGCTGTGTCATCTTTTTTTGGAGGGTAAAATTGATTCAGGAATTTGTCTGTTAACTGTCTCCATGTTTTTATGCTTGCTGTGGGTTGGTTATTTAACCACCTCTAAGCTTGATCTTTTATAGCAAATGAAAATAGTAGTAATCTGTAGACATCCTGATCCACTTCTTTATCACATACTGTGTCAGCAATTTGTAAGAACTGTGCCAGAAACTCAGTAGGTTCTTCCTGCGGAAGATCGAAATACTGGCAATTTTGCTGCACCATGATAATGAGCTGAGGATTTAGCTCAAAACTGCTTGCTTTGATGGGGGGTATACAGATGCTACTCCCATATGCAGCTGTAGTGGGGTTAGCATATGACCCCAGAGTCCTTCTGGACTGTTCATTTCCACTTATGTCCATGATGGAGAAAAAGGAATTGATATGAATTGCAAATAAATTAAATGAAAAATTTTATTTATTTAATTAAAAGTGACCGAAATTAAAATAGAATATAATAAAATAAATGGAAAATAAAATAAAATAAAATTTTGAAAAAAAGAAAATAAAAGCAAATTGAAGACTAAATTAATTAATTAATTAAAAAGATTTTGAAATTAGCAATCAAAAAGATATGATTGAAAATTATTTTGAAAAAGATTTGATTGAGAAGATATGATTGCAATTTAATAAAAAAGATTTGATTGAAAATTATTTTGAAAAAGATATGATTGAGAAGATATGATTGCAATTTAAAAAAAAAAGATGTGATTGAAAAGATATGATTGAAGAAATTAAAAAGATTTAATTTTTGAAAAATATTTGAAAAGATCAATTTTTGAAATTAGAATTTTGACTTGACTAAAAAGAAAAGATATGATTTTGAAAATCTTTGACTACTTTAATGCTAAATTTCGAAAATTATGAGTAAGATAAGGGAAAGATATTTTTTTTATTTTTGAATTTTAATGAGGAAAGAGAAAAACAACAAAATGACACTAAACTTAGAAATTTTAGATCAAAACAGAGAGGACAAACAAGAAAACTTTAAATGTCAAGATGAACACCAAGAACACTTTGAAGATCAAGATGAACACCAAGAACAAATTTTTGAAAAATTTTTAGGTAAATAAAGCACAAGGGACACCAAACTTAAAATTTTTAGAAAATCAAACCCAAATTTTCGAAAATTCAAGGAAAAACACAAAGAAGACTCCAAACTTAGAATTTGAAATTAAACTCAAATAAAAGACTCTAAACCAACAAAAATAAAATATTCCTAATCTAAGCAACAAGATAAACCGTCAGTTGTCTAAACTCGAACAATCCCCGGCAACGGCGCCAAAAACTTGGTGCACGAAATTACAATCACACTTTTGCAACTCCGCACAACTAACCAGCAAGTGCACTGGGTCGTCCAAGTAATACTTTACGTGAGTAAGGGTCGATCCCATAGAGATTGTCGGCTTGAAGCAAGCTATGGTTATCTTGTAACTCTTAGTCAGGATATCAATAATTCTCAGATTTGATTGTAAAAAGTAAAAGAACATGAAATAAATACTTGTTATGCAGTAATGAAGAATAGGTTGAGGCTTTGGAGATGCTTTGTCCTCTGAATCTCTGCTTTCCTACTATCTTCTTCTTCATGCATGCAAGGCTCCTTCCATGGCAAGCTTTATGTTGGGCATCACCGTTGTCAATGGCTACTTCCCGTCCTCTGAGTGAAAATGTTCCAAATGCGCTGTCACCGCACGGCTAATCATCTGTCGGTTCTCGATCATGTCGGAATAGGATCCATTGATCCTTTTGCGTCTGTCACTACGCCCAACAATCGCGAGTTTGAAGCTCATCACAGTCATCCCTTCCCAGATCCTACTCAGAATACCACAGACAAGGTTTAGACATTCCGGATCTCAGGAATGGCCGCTAATAATTCTAGCTTATACCACGAAGACTCTGATCTAAATCATGAGGCTAAGAGATATGCATTCAATCTAAGGTAGAATGGAGGTGGTTGTCAGGCACACGTTCATAGGTGAGAATGATGATGAGTGTCATGGATCATCACGTTCATCAAGTTGAAGTGCGAATGAATATCTTAGAATAGAAGCAAGCGTGATAGAATGGAAAACAGTAGTAATTGCATTAATTCATGAAGAACAGCAGAGCTCCTCACCCCCAACAATGGGGTTTAGAGACTCATGCCGTAGAAGATACAATATGAAACGTGTAAAGTGTCATGAGGTATAAGATGAATCACTAAAAGTAGTTTTTATAGTGAACTGGTGACCTAGGGTTACAGAAAATGAGTAAGCTAGGGTGTTTAGTGTAAAAATTCACTTCTGGGGCCCACTTGGTGTGTGCTTGGGCTGAGCATTGAAGCTTTCATGTGTAGAGACTTTTCTTGGAGTTAAACGCCAGCTTTTGTGCCAGTTTGGGCGTTTAACTCCAGTTTTTATGCCAGTTCCGACGTTAAACGCCAGAATTCTTGAGCTGACTTGGAACGCCTGTTTGGGCCATCAAATCTCGGGCAAAGTATGGACTATTATATATTGCCGGAAAGCCCAGGATGTCTACTTTGCAACGCAATTGAGAGCGCGCCAATTGCGTCTCTGTAGCTCCAGAAAATCCACTTTGAGTGCAGGGAGATCAGAATCCAACAGCTTCTGCAGTCCTTTTTCAGCCTCTGAATCAGATTTTTGCTCAGGTCCCTCAATTTCAGCCAAAAAATATCTGAAATCACAGAAAAACACACAAACTCATAGTAAAGTCCAGAAAAGTGAATTTTAAATAAAAACTAATAAAAATATAATAAAAACTAATTAAAATATACTAAAAACATACTAAAAATAATGCCAAAAAACGTATAAATTATTCGCTCATCAGGTAGCGAATAAAACCATGTTTTTGCTTGCCCTTCAAGAGAGAAGGGAAAGGCAAAAACCATAATAGCCAACTCATTGGCTCCATGCCTTCGAGCCGTAGATCAAGCAACTTGAAAGTCTCTTAGATGTCGGATGGGGTCTTGACCCGGCAACCCATGATACTTAGGAAGTATATGTATCAAGCTACTCTTCAACTCAAAATTTGGATCAAGGTTGGGATACCTTTCTTGCAAAGGTTGAAGTATGATATCCAAAGCTCCTTGCTCATGCAAAGTGATTCGTCGTGGCTCCGTGATTTAGTGAAAATTGTCGTGTCGGTCTAGAATTTCCTCAAATGAATGAATTTTTATTGTAAGTATAGTTCTACACGAACAAACAATCCTCCCAATAAAAAATATTGGTTGTGTCACAATAACAAACCCCAAATAAGAATTAAATGAAGTATTTCAACTCCGGGTCGTCTCACAGGGAATTGCAATGAAATGCTCAATTATTGGCTATAAAGGAACAAAGGGGGGTTGGTTGATAGAAGGGGCAATAAAATAAATGACAAGGAGTGTAAATCGAGCAATTAAAGAAAGCAATTAATAAAGAGAGACATTCATGGCAAGAATTGAGATCATAGGCTTTCTATCCTAGTCATTCAATGATCCATTCATCTTATTTAGTCAACTCCAACAAATAGGGAGAATGTCAAACAAGACTAATCAATCATATCACAATTATAAACAAGAATTTATCTTATTACGTCATCTCCAACATTGGAAGAAGATATAGGTTATCTTCTATGAGAGAAAGTCTAACAAGACTAGCTAATCTCAATCCAAAAGTCCTAATCAACTTACTAATTAAATTAGCAAAAGATTAGCGTCAATGGACACAATATTAGCTAACAACTCTAGATCACCAACATGAGTTGGGTTTTTATGACTCAAGATTGCCTAATTACTCTTTCCAAGCCAAGAATGCTCAAAATCTACTCTAACATCCAACCAAGCATTTTATCAAACACTTGGAAGGCATAAAAGGAAAGCATAATAAATGACAAGAAATAGTAAAATCTATAAACTACAAATTGTAAGGAGACAAGATCAACAACTCAAATTAACAATAAAAGAACACCACACATTAAATTTCATTAAATGTAAATCAAATCCAACAAGAGCATCCATGAACATAAAAGAGAGCATAAAAGGGAAATTAACAAGAAAACTAAGAAGATTAAGACAATAGAACACTAAAATATAATGAGAATTAAAATCAAAAGAAGAATTGAAAATTGTATTTAAGAAAATTAAACCTAAACTACCCTAAATTCTAGAGAGAAGGGAGAGCTTCTCTCTCTAGAATTCTACCCTAAAACATGATGAAAACTAAACTATGACTCCTTGGTTCATTCCCTCCTCAATCCTTGGGTTCAATAGCATCAGAAATGAGTTGGATTGGGCCTAAAATGAGCTACAAAATCGCTGGGGGCGAGTTCACTTTAGTGGGCCACGAGCAGCATCGGTGTGCACGCGTACATGGCGCGTGCGCGCCCCTGAACGCGAAGTAACATATAGCAAATGTTATATCATTTCGAAGCCCCGGATGTTATCTTTCCAACACAACTGGAACCGCCTCATTTGGACCTCTGTAGCTCAAGTTATGGTCGATTGAGTGCAAAGAGGTCGGGCTTGACAGCTTTACGGGTCCTTCATTTCATGAGTTCTCCCACTTTGCATGCTTTTCTCCTCACTTCTTCCATCCAATACTTGCCTTATGAACCTGAAATCACTCAATAAATATATCAAGGCATCGAATGGAATTAAAGTTACTTAAATTTAGCTATTTTAAGGCCTAAAAAGCATGTTATTACATTTAAGCACAAATCAAGGGAGAATTGCAAAACCATGCTATTTCATTGAATAAATGTGAGAAAAGGTGATAAAATCCCCCAAATTAAGCACAAGATAAACTACAAAATCGGGGTTTATCAAATCTCTCCACACTTAAACCAAGCATGTCCTCATGCTAAGAATAAAGAAGGACAAGAAAAGGGTATGAACATTTATTCAATGCAAATAAACTATATAAACCTATCTACATGCATGCAACAAAATGCAATATGATTCTACCTACTTGGTTAAAAGTAAATCAATCTCCAAGAACATATATAAGCAAGTAAGGCAAAGGTCATATGACGACTCACAAACTCTACCAATTCAAATATCAAAATAAAGTACAAGTAGACTTGCAAGAAGAAAGCTCATGAAAGCCGGGAACAAGGAATTGAGCATCGAACCTTCACCGGAAGTGTTTCCGCTCTAGTCACTCAAGTGTATAGGGTCGATCACTCAATTCTCTTCTACTCATGCTTTCCATGATTTGTTTTTCATCTAACAATCAACAATTATTCAATGCATGCATACATTCATCATGAGGACTTATTCATAGGTTGTAATGGGGCTAGGGTCAAGGTAGGATGCATATGGTCAAGTGAGCTTGAAATTTGAATCTTTGATTAACCTAAGATCTCACCTAACACATATAACAACCTATACAATTCTAGTACACAATCTAGCTACCCATGATTCCCACTTTTCCACATACTCATGCATTCTTTTTAATTCACATTCCATATGCATTGATTTTTATTGAACTTTACTTTGGGGCATTTTTGTCCCCTTTTTATTTCTTTTTCTCTCTTTTTTTTTTCTTTTTCCATTTTGATGAATGAACTTTTGTTGATATAGAATTTTCTCAATTGAATGAATTCTCGTTGCAAGTATAGTTCTACACCAACAAAGAATCCTCACATGCAAAAATTTTTGTTATCAAAAAGAACAAACCCTAATGAAAATTAACCGAAGTATTTGGACTCCGGGTCGTCTCACGAGGAATTGCAATGAAGTGTTTAATTATTGGCTATGAAGGATGTAAGGGGGGGTTTTGATTGATAAGAGGCAAGGAAGTAAATGGACAAGAATTTAAATGAAGCAAGTATTTAAAGAAGACAAGTAAATAAGAGAAAGCAAGTAATAAAGAGAGAGACATTCATGGCAAGGATTGAGAATATAAGCTTTCTATCCTAGTCATACATTGATTAATTCATCTCATTTAGTCAACTCCAACAAATGGAAGAACGTATCATGTCATCTTCACATAGGGAGAAAGTCAAACAAGACTAATTAATCATGTCACAAATAATAACAAGAATTTATCTTATAACGTCATCCCCGAAGATAGAGGTGCTGGTGTATTTTGGAAAACGAATTCCAAACACCTAAAACTAGCCGGCAAGTGTACCGGGTCGCATCAAGTAATAATAACTCACATGAGTGAGGTCGATCCCACAGGGATTGAAGGATTGAGCAATTTTAGTTTAGTGGTTGATTTAGTCAAGCAAATCAAGTATTGGTTTGAGTGGTTTGTGATTGATAGAAGCTAAATTGCATAAAATGTAAAGGAAGTAGGAAGAATTGTAGTAAATTAAAGAGAACAGAAAGTAAAAGTGCTGAATCTTAAAGAACAAGTAAATTAAATTGCAGAAGCTTAGATTGCAAGAAATGTAAATGACTAAATCTTAAAGTGCAAGAAAGGTAAATTGCTTGAATTATAAAAGGAATTGGGAGCTGGGATTGCAGAAATTTAAACAAGCAGAAGTAAATTGAAATGAACAGAAGAGCAAAAGATGAATTGAATTTAAGTAGATCTCAAACAGAAAAGTAAAAATGCTTGAAAAATTAAAACAGAAAGTAAATGTAGCTTAATTGCAGAAGTTAAAAGAGAGATTGAAGATCTCAGGAGTGGAAGAGACTAGAAAATAAGTCTAGATCTCAAATCCTTCCTTGATCCAACAAGAACAATTGCAAAAGAAATGGAAAAGTAAGTTGCAGAAGAAGTAGAATAGTGAAAGCAGTAAACAAAATTTTGAATGTAAATCAAAACTTCTAAAATTATGCAGAAAGATTAACAAAAGATCTCGAGGTGAGATTGAAACAGAATTTCTTCAATTCTTCACCCACGATCCAAGACAAGAAGTAAAGAGTGCTCATGCAAGAACAAGGAAGAAGAGAGATCAATTCTCCTCCCAAATTCTCGATCCAAATTCAAAGTAAAACTCTAAAAATTATAAAACGAAAATTCTCAAAGAAGCAAAAAGGTCCACTACTAAATTAAACTAGCTTCTATTTATACACTTTCTATTCTTGGATTTTAAAATTTGGGTGGGCTTTTTAATTTGGTGAAGAATTGAATTAAATTGGATTTTTAATTAAATTTTCAGCCCATGTGTTGCTCCCAGTGGAATGCTCTGCTCTTGTGGGGAGCGGAGCATCAATGCTTGTGTTGGAGCTCCTTGTTGCGTGCCAAGGCTTGGGAGGCATTCAGGATAGCGCTCCGCTCTTGTGGGGAGCGGAGCATTGTGGCTTGTGTTGGAGCTTGTCTTGTGCGCACACCAAGTTCCCTGCCCGTGTCATGTTGCGCGCTCCAAGCTTCCATGGCCGTGTCAAGCTTATGCATGGAATGAAGAGAGTAGCGCTCTGCTCTCCTTGGGAACGGAGCATTGGCACTTCTAAGGGAAGGTCCTTGGTTCAATTCTTGCTGGAGCCTTTTGGTGCAAATTTCCTTGGTTTCTTGTAGCGCCTTCTTTCCACTCTTCATGACTACCCTTGGTTCAAATCCTTGTGAATGCAATTTGGCCAAGTTTTACTCATTTTCCTTAGTGAGTAGCGCTCCTCCACTCTCCCTTGCTCATGAGTTCGAACCTTATAGCCTTTACTAGCAAACTTTGTTTTTGGATTTATTCTTGAGTGAAGCCCGATAATCCTCTCAAGGGGAGTGGAGTATCATTCTTCTCTCCTTTGTTTCTTGGTTCCAAATTGTGCTCCGCTCTCAAGGAGAGAGTAGCATCCAAGCTTGCTTCCTTAATTCTTTGTTGTGCTCCCAATAGAGTGTTGTGGCTTGCCTCCTTCATTGTGCCATGCCTCTTTGTTTCTTTTGCCACTCTTCTCTTCCTTGGGCCACGCTTCTTAGGCCACGCTTTCTTATTTTCTTCTTTTCTTCACCTACAAGTAATCAAAACAACCAATCAAAGTATCACCAAATTCATAAGGTTTATAAATCATTTAAATATCAATTAAATTTAGCTTAAACTCATGATTTAGTATCAATTAAATGGTGGTTGATTGATTCAAAGAAATCATGCAATTCCATTCCAAATTACTTACTTACAATGCAAGAAAGTGCATAAAACCTAATAAAAATAACGAAAAAGACTAGTAGAACTAGGCTAAGATGACTTGTCATCACAACACCAAACTTAAAAATTTCTTGTCCCTAAGCAAGCATTAAACATAAGAGAAGATAAAATGAAATAGAGAAGTATGCATGTCCTTATTAAGCAGATAGTTGAACTTGGTTCATGGGGTTTTATGCAGGTCAATAGTAGCTCATTTATTACTTTTTGCTTATTTCCCTTGTTAACTTTTTCCTTCTTTCTTTTGTTTAGAGAGCTTATTACTTATTGAAGGCTTGGTGGCAAAAGTTGCAGTAGCCTTTGGTTTAATTAAACTCAACATTCCTTCACCAAAGACACATGGCTCACCTTTTTCTTCCTAGGATCATTGATGCCCAGCATCTCTTTGGATAACTAAGTGTTTTGTAGCTAGGTTGCTCTTTATTGTAGACTTTCAGTTGGCAATCCCAAATCAGTTGATCTAAGTGGCCAAGTTTTAAAATACTCCTTAGAACTTACTTGTCCAAGCATATCCTAGTACAAAAACACCACAGGCATATGTCCTAGGGTCCAAGCTATTGGTGCCTTGCCTTATTATTTATTTCTTTGCCACTTTTTGGCTTTTTTTATTTCTTTTTTCTTTCTGTTTTGGTTTATTTTCAAGGGATTTTCATTAGTTGAAGGATCATAGCAGCAAACTAGCTTAAGCTTCAAGTAACATGTCATTTTGCAGCAATTATTTTGTGAGCTAACAATTGCATCAAACACATACCACCACTAACTTTCATTCTAACTTTTGCAACATTGAACAATTACTTTTCTAAATCAAACATCTTTCTTTTATTCAAACAGTAAGGGGGACAAAACAAAATACTCAAGCTAATGAAGGATGACAATTATTATGCAGATAGTTTATTCTAGCAAAAATTATGCATATAGCTTTCTTTGGCAAAAATTAAAGCATTTCATAACAACAACGATCAAGTATAGATACAACCTGTTAGGTTGCAGCTTTTCATTCTTCCTTTTGTTATGCTCCTTCTGAATCGTAATGCATATGTTCTTTAATTTGTTGGCTGTTTTCCTGCATACTCCTCAAACGTTGCTTGCTTTTCAAGCCCTTTAGGTATCCGGTTAATCTGCCAAGCTTGTTTGTGGGCTTTTGAACTTACTTTGGTGTATGAACACCAAACTTAGTTCCTTGCCAATATTTCTCATGCAGCAATTTAACTATTTGTGAAATCCTTTTTCCTAGCTAAAGGTAATAAAACTAAAAACTATGAAACATCAAATAGTTAACTAGTTTATCAAAATGTTTAAAGCTGGCATTATGCAGGAAGTGAGAATGCGTTTTATGATGAGACTTTGGTGGCACACTGATAAACCACTAGTTTATGGTTTATAATGTGTTTAATTGTGTGGTTTTATCATGCTCTTTACCCACTTATTCATATGATTAGCATGCATTTATATTTCCTTCCTAAAATCATTACATGATTGAAAACTTGCTTCCTAGAGACTTTTAATTATGTATTTTAATTTTCCTTTATTCCATTCGATGACGTGATCTGTGTGTTAAGTGTTTCAGGCTTTACTTGGCATGAATGAGTTGGAGATTGGAAAGGAAGCTTGCAAAAATAGAAGGAACACAAGAAATTAAGGAGATGACCAGCGAGAAGTGATGCGGCCGCATGGCTCACGCGACCGCGCAAAAGAGAGGAAATCGCAGTGACGCGGTCACATGGCTCACGCGACCGCGCGGATTGGAATAGCACAAGTGATGCGGAGGTGTGGACGACGCGCCCGCGTGGCAAAGCAAAATGCCGCAAGACGCGTCCGCATGAATGACGCGATCGCGTGACATGCGCGATCTGCATAATCTGCAGAATTCACTGGGGGCGATTTTGGGCCCTGTTTTGACCCAGTTTTCGGCCCAGAAAAGCATACTAGAGCCAGAGAACATGCAGAGACCAACAACAACATTCATTCTACACAATTTTTAGTTTTAGATCTAGTTTTACTCCTCTCCGAGGTTTTTTCTCTACACATTCATAGTTCTTAGGATTTTTATTGCTTTTTTGCATTGGGATATTGAGAAGAGTTATTACCTCACCAAGACTTCGTCATTCTAGTTCGTTTTCTTTACTTGGCTTTACTCTTCCATGTCCTTTAATTTACTCAGTTTTACTATTGGATTATTTTAGAATTTATTAATACAAGAGTCACTTTTATTTTTAATTGATTTCTTTGAGTTTTATTTAACGTGTCTTTCTTTAATTCCCTTTCCTATGTTATAAATTCCACATTCACAATGAGCGAGTAGTTCTCTAACTTGATGGGGAGTTGATTGAGAGGAACCCTTGAGTTGGAATGCTCAAAGGAGAAATTGTAATTGGGTTTATTGTTGGATTGCTCTCTAGTCACTAACGCCAGTCCTTCCAAGTAAGCGGATTGGGACTTGTGAATAGAAACAGCATTCCAACTTGTTTGACTTTCCCTTACCTAGTAAGGGATAACTAAACAGAACGACCTTCAATTATCAATTAATCTTGAGAGTACTGCAACAAGAATAGGGCTTCCAACTAATGAACTCCCAGTCAAGGCTTTTATTTAAATTACATTAATTTTCTGATTTAATTTCCTGTCATTCAACTTAATCTTTTTGAAAACCATCTGATTAATAAAATAGCAAACTTTCCTACAACTCGTTGGGAGATGACCTGGGATTCATATTCCCAGTATTTTAATTTTAATTTTTGTGACAACCTTTCTAAATTGATAAGCGGATTTCTGGTTGTTAAGAACTATACTTAAAATGCACAACTTATATCAATTCTTAATTAGCCAATTTCCGCCACGTAAATTTTTGACGCCATTGCCGGGGAGTTGCAATAGAGTGCTAAAGTTATTAATTGGATTTTATTTATTTACATTTTATTTTATCTTTCTACCATGAGCTGCTTGTTTCTTTCGTTAGATGACACGTTCACTTCCTGATCCAAGCTTGCTAGTATTCGATCCTGAGATTGAAAGAACTATTTCACGAATAAGGCAAGCTCGACGTCGGTTAGTTCTCTCTGAGGGCGGATCTAAAACGTCACTTGAGAAAGAAACCAGCCCCCGTTCTACTGATTTGGTTGATTTACGTGCAGGTAACATGGCAGCAGCTACGAGAGTTACTATCCAGGAGGCTGGAGCCCCTGATTTTACAATGCAACCATTTCAAGCGCATCATCCAGCGATGGATACAGATTTTAAAATAAAGACCGCACTGCTCAATTTGATGCCCAAGTTTCATGGCTTGCCTGCTCAAGAGCCTATCAAGCACTTGAGAGATTTTCAAGCAGCCTGTTCTACTGTCAGGCGTGATGGTGCAGATGAAACTTCAGTTTTGCTGAAAGTTTTCCCGTTTTCTCTTGAGGGGAAGGCAAGAGAGTGGTACTACACTCAACCAGCAGCAACTGTATCCAACTGGGATACACTGAGAAGAGAATTCTTGGAAAAATTATTTCCAGCTGAAGTTACTGATAAACTGAGGAAAGACATTTCCATGATTGTTCAGGATGAATCTGAGACTCTCTATGAGTACTGGGAGCGCTTCAATAATCTTCTGGAAGCATGCCCCCACCATATGATTGACAAGATAGTGTTACTCGGCTACGTCACACAGGGCATGAGGCCCCAAGATAAGACCACATTGGAAAGTGCTAGCAATGGGTCTATGAAAAAGTACAAGACCACTAATGAGGCATGGCAATTGATCAGCAACTTAGCTGAATCTACTAGGAATCACAGGCAGAAACAAGGCCGTTCAAAAGCCGTTGCAGAAGTATCCTCTAGCAGAGAGACTGCTACTTTAACTCAGAGTATCTGTGAAATGACCAACTTGCTGAAGCAGATACAATTGAACCAACAACAAGTTCAGCAAGCTCAACCTTCTCCACCACAGCAAAACCAACAGTTAGTCCCACAGAGAGTTTGCAGAATCTGTAATGATTATAGCCACTATACTAATGAATGTCCGTAGCTGATGCCAGGGCATTTTGGCCAGTTTCACTGACCTTTTCTTTACTATTTTTAGGGTAGTTTCATGCATTTCCTTAGGAAATAAGCTAGTTTTGGGTAGATATTCACTTACATCTTGATTTAAGCATACATTTTGCACTTTACATGATTTCATGAGGATTTTGCATGAATTTAAGGACAAATTGAATGTTGCATTTCCCATGACTTGGATTAGAACTTTGATGCACTTTATTGCTTGATTTCAGGACAAAGGAAGCAAAGAAGAACCACATTAGTGGCTACGTTAGTTACACTAACGTTAACACTAACATGGAATGGGAGTAACTTGCAAAGTTAATGAGAAAAGTAATTGCCAATAATGCTCTCGAAGCCATTATTGCCCACGTTAAGAGTCACGTTAACTAAGTTAACGTGAACTCTAACGTGGAAGAAAGGAAATGGAGCCAACGTTAGTGACACTTAACATTATCACTAACGTTGGACCAAGCTCATAAGTGGCCACGTTAGTTGCCACGTTAACTTAGTTAACGTGGCCTCTAACGTTAAGAAGAAAAGGGGAAGCCAACGTTAGTGACATTCAACTTTGTCACTAACGTTGGCCAAGTCACAATAAGCCACGTTAACTTCCACGTTAACCTAGTTAACGTGGAAGCTAACGTGAAGAGACAAAGTGGTCGACAACGTTAGTGACACCAAACATTGTCACTAACGTTGGAAGGAACCAACATAAGCCCCAATAAGCCACGTTAACTCCCACGTTAACTTAGTTAACGTGGAAGTTAACGTGAAGAAGGGAGGTGATAGCCAACGTTAGTGACACCCAACATTGTCACTAACGTTGGAATGAGCCCACATAAGCCACTATGATCCACGTTAACTTAGTTAACATGGAAGCTAACGTGGATAAGGGAATGATGAGCCAACGTTAGTGACATTCAACTTTGTCACTAACTTTGGAGATGGCTAGCATGGCCACGTTAGAAGTCACGTTAACCTAGTTAACGTGGACTCTAACGTGAGAATTAGGGGCACATTGGAACGTTAGTGACAATGGTAAGTGACACTAACGTTCTCGAAGGTTGGCAAGCCTAGGTTAAAAGAGCCACGTTAACTTCCACGTTAACTAGGTTAACGTGGAAGTTAACGTGAAGAAGGGAGGGGATAGCCAACGTTAGTGACATTCAACTTTGTCACTAACGTTGGCCAAGTCACAATAAGCCACGTTAACTCCCACGTTAACTTAGTTAACATGGAAGCTAACGTGGATAAGGGAATGATGAGCCAACGTTAGTAACATTCAACTTTGTCACTAACGTTGGCCAAGTCACAATAAGCCACGTTAACTCCCACGTTAACTTAGTTAACATGGAAGCTAACGTGGATAAGGGAATGATGAGCCAACGTTAGTAACATTCAACTTTGTCACTAACGTTGGCCAAGTCACAATAAGCCACGTTAACTCCCACGTTAACTTAGTTAACATGGAAGCTAACGTGGATAAGGGAATGATGAGCCAACGTTAGTAACATTCAACTTTGTCACTAACGTTGGCCAAGTCACAATAAGCCACGTTAACTCCCACGTTAACTTAGTTAACATGGAAGCTAACGTGGATAAGGGAATGATGAGCCAACGTTAGTAACATTCAACTTTGTCACTAACGTTGGCCAAGTCACAATAAGCCACGTTAACTCCCACGTTAACTTAGTTAACATGGAAGCTAACGTGGATAAGGGAATGATGAGCCAACGTTAGTAACATTCAACTTTGTCACTAACGTTGGCCAAGTCACAATAAGCCACGTTAACTCCCACGTTAACTTAGTTAACATGGAAGCTAACGTGGATAAGGGAATGATGAGCCAACGTTAGTAACATTCAACTTTGTCACTAACGTTGGCCAAGTCACAATAAGCCACGTTAACTCCCACGTTAACTTAGTTAACATGGAAGCTAACGTGGATAAGGGAATGATGAGCCAACGTTAGTAACATTCAACTTTGTCACTAACGTTGGCCAAGTCACAATAAGCCACGTTAACTCCCACGTTAACTTAGTTAACATGGAAGCTAACGTGGATAAGGGAATGATGAGCCAACGTTAGTAACATTCAACTTTGTCACTAACGTTGGCCAAGTCACAATAAGCCACGTTAACTCCCACGTTAACTTAGTTAACATGGAAGCTAACGTGGATAAGGGAATGATGAGCCAACGTTAGTAACATTCAACTTTGTCACTAACGTTGGCCAAGTCACAATAAGCCACGTTAACTCCCACGTTAACTTAGTTAACATGGAAGCTAACGTGGATAAGGGAATGATGAGCCAACGTTAGTAACATTCAACTTTGTCACTAACGTTGGCCAAGTCACAATAAGCCACGTTAACTCCCACGTTAACTTAGTTAACATGGAAGCTAACGTGGATAAGGGAATGATGAGCCAACGTTAGTAACATTCAACTTTGTCACTAACGTTGGCCAAGTCACAATAAGCCACGTTAACTCCCACGTTAACTTAGTTAACATGGAAGCTAACGTGGATAAGGGAATGATGAGCCAACGTTAGTAACATTCAACTTTGTCACTAACGTTGGCCAAGTCACAATAAGCCACGTTAACTCCCACGTTAACTTAGTTAACATGGAAGCTAACGTGGATAAGGGAATGATGAGCCAACGTTAGTAACATTCAACTTTGTCACTAACGTTGGCCAAGTCACAATAAGCCACGTTAACTCCCACGTTAACTTAGTTAACGTGGAAGCTAACGTGAAGAGACAAAGTGGTCGACAACGTTAGTGACACCAAACATTGTCACTAACGTTGGAAGGAACCAACATAAGCCCCAATAAGCCACGTTAACTCCCACGTTAACTTAGTTAACGTGGAAGTTAACGTGAAGAAGGGAGGTGATAGCCAACGTTAGTGACACCCAACATTGTCACTA